>NC_048576.1:25464562-25654562 GCF_013265735.2 Oncorhynchus mykiss
GATGTGGCTCTTGCAACTGGTGATTCTCTGATCCACCTATATGCAGACGACACCATTCTGTATATACAGTGGGGCAAAAAAGTATTTAGTCAGCCACCAATTGTGCAAGTTTTCCCACTTAAAAAGATGAGAGAGGCCTGTAATTTTCATCATAGGTACACTTCAACTATGAAAGACAAAATGAGAGAAAAAAATCCAGAAAATCACATTATAGGATTTCTAATGAATTTATTTGCAAATTGCGGTGGGAAAAAGTATTACAGGCCTCTCTCATCTTTTTAAGTGGGAGAACTTGCACAATTGGTGGCTGACTAAATACTTTTTTCCGTCACTGTATCTGGCCCTTTTTTGGACACTGTGCTAAAAAACCTCTGAACGAGCTCCAACGCCATACAGCACTCCTTCTGTGGCCTCCAACACTTTTAAATGTTAGTAAAACTAAGTGCATGCTCTTCAACCGATTGCTGCCCGCACCCTCCCGCCCGACTAGCATCACTATTCTGGACGGTTCTGACCTAGAATATGTGTATATGTGACTATCCTATCGATCCTTGACTTCAGCGATGTCATTTACAAAATAGCCCCCAACACTTTACTCAGCAAACTGGATGTAGTCTATCACAGTGCCATCCGTTTTATCACCAAAGCCCCATATACTACCCCCACTGCGACCTCTATGCTCTCACTACATATCCGTCGTCACTACATATCCGTCGTCAAACACACTAGCTCCAGGTCATCTATAAGTCTTTGCTAGGTAAAGCTTGACCTTATCTCAGCTCACTGGTCATCATAGCAACACCCACCCGTAGCATGCCCTCCAGCAGGTTTATTGCACTGGTCATCCCCAAAGCCAACACTTCCTTTGGCCGCCTTTCCTTCCAGTTCTCTGCTGCCAATGACTGGAACGAATTGCAAAAATCTCTGAAGCTGGAGTCTTACATCTCCCTCTCTAACTTTAAGCATCAGCTGTCAGAGCAGCTTACCCATCACTGTACCTGTACACAGCCAATCTGTAAATAGCACACCCAACTACCTCATCCCCATATTATTACTTACCCTCTTGCTCTTTTGCACCACGGTTTCTCTACTTGCACAACATCATCTACACATCTATCACTCCAGTATTAATGTTTAATTGTAATTATTTTCGCCTCTATGGCCTATTTATTGCCTACCTCCCTACTCTTCTACATTTGCACACACTGTACATAGATTTTTCTGTTTTTCTTCTCTATTGTGTTGTTGACTGTACGTTTGTTTATGTGTAACTCTGTGTTGTTGTTTTTGTCGCATTGCTTTGCTTTATCTTGGCCAGGTCACAGTTGTAAATGAGAACTTGTTCTCAACTGGCCTACCTGGTTAAATAAAGGTGAAGAAAAAAAAAACACCAGGTGACTTTATCTAACAGCACCACTGCTACAACGCTGTATGGATTCATCCTAACACTGTCCTTGTGTTCAGAACGGCCCCTTTGTATCAGCCAGACGATACCCTGCACTCTATTTCACTGCCCAGCAGGAGACCGTTATCTAGACGCAGACTCTCGGGTGGGAGGTGGATACATTCATTTTGTCTCTTGTTTTATTTCTTCCTTGTTGTGTTTTCAAGGCGAAAGTAAGTCTACTGCTGTTTTACGTGACCTTACTGAAATTCAGTATGTTCAACTTATTTACAAAATGGTGTTGAAAATCCCCCTAAGCTTTCTAATCCCTCCTCTGAGTTACTGTGGCAACCTGAAGACTGTGATTAGTCATATCATTATATCACTATCTCTGTGAAAATGTGATTGGTGTGTTCACGCTGAAGGATTACTGGGATTACAACGCTAATGCAGGACATAATAACAGTTATATGTACAGACGGATGGGTGTGCATCAAATGATTCTCTCGTAGCTTAACGTTACTGGAAAATGATCCTAACGTAGTAATTAATCATGTTTAATTAGACTTCCTCTTTGTACATAGTGGAACACAAACAAGTATGCAAACGCTTACATTTGTTGTTTGTATTTTATGATTTGGACATTGGCTTATGTTGATGCGTATTGTTATAATATATGGCCATAGATAGCGCATCATCATTGACTCATCACTGCACACAAACATTTCATAAACAATGACCAAATAACGGAGATTCTTCAAGAGACCTATTACTCATAGCACCTTTGAAGTGAGATGGTTTGGTTTGACAGCATCATAGCTTTTTTGGACAGTCAAAATTTGACATTCTGTTTCCATGGGCCTGTATCTCTCCACTCTGCCTTCTGACAGCAGCACGCATGAAAGGGTTAATGCCACTCACCTAACCTGTATCATCACAGTAATTTTCAGCCTTCAGATTCGCTTTCACTTTAGCAGTCAGGGAGGTAATCGGCCTGACAGCATGTTGGTGAGGACTTGTGTGTGCTTTCGTGTGTGTGTACACTACCGGTCAAAAGTTTTAGAACACTTACTCATTCAAGGGTTTTTCTTTATTTTTACTATTTTCTACATTATAGAATAACACTGAAGACATCAAAACTATGAAATAACACATGTGGAATCATGTAGTAATCAAAAAAATGTTTAACAAATCCAAATATATTTTCTATTTGAGATTCTTCAAATAGCCACCCATTGCCTTGATTACAGCTTTGCTCACTCTTGGCATTCTCTCAACCAGCTTCATGAGGTAGTCACCTGGAATGCATTTCAATTAACAGGTGTGCCTTGTTAAAAGTTCATTTGTGCAATTTATTTCCTTCTTAATGTGTTTGAGCCAGTCAGATGTTTTGTGACAAGGTAGGGATGGTATACAGAAGATAGTCCTATTTGGTAAAAGACCAAGTTCATATTACGGCAAGAAAAACTCAAATAAGCAAAGAGAAATGACAGTCTATCATTACTTTAAGACATGAAGGTCAGTCAATACGGAACATTTCTAAAACGTTCTTCAAGTGCAGTTGCAAAAACTGTCGATCGCTATGATAAAACTGGCTCTCATGAGGACCGCCACAAGAAAGGAAGACCCAGAGTTACCTCTGATGCAAAGGATAAGTTCATTAGAGTTAACAGCCTCAGAAATTGCAGGCCAAATATATGTTTCATAGAGTTCAAGTAACAGACACACTCCAAAATCAACTGTTCAGAGGAGACTGTGTGAATCAGGCCTTCATGGTCGAATTGCTGCAAAGAAACCACTACTAAAGGACACCAATAATAATCCTTTGGTCTGGAGTCCAAATGAGAGATTTTTGGTTCCAACCGCCGTGTCTTTGTGAGACGTGTGTGGGTGAACGGATGATCTCCGCATGTGTATTTCCCACCGTGAAGCATGGAGGAGGAGGAGAAGGTGTTATGGTGTGGGGGTGCTTTGCTGCTGACACTGTCTGGGATTTATTTAGAATTCAAGGCACACTTAATCAGCATGGCTACCACAGCATACTGCAGCGATACGCCATCCCGTCTGGTTTGGGCTTAGTGGCACTATCTTTTGTTTTTCGACAGGACAATGACCCAACACACCTCCAAGCTGAGTAAGGGCTATTTTACTAAGAATGAGAGTGATGGAGTGCTGCATCAGATGACCTGGCCTCCACAATCCCCCGAAGTCAAATCAAATTGAGATGGTTTGGGATGAGTCGGACTGCAGAGTGAAGGAAAAGCAGCCAACAAGTGCTCAGCATATATGGGAACTCCTTCAAGACTGTTGGAAAAGCATTCCAGATGAAGCTGGTTGACAGAATGCCAAGAGTGTGCAAAGCTGTCATCAAGGCAAAGGTGGCTATTTGAAGAATCTCAAATCTAAAATATATTTGGATTTGTTTAACACTTTTTTGGTTACTACATAATTCCATGTGTTATGTTGTAGTTTTGACGTCTTCAGTGGTATTCTACAATGTAGAAAATAGTAAAAATAAAGAAAAACCCTTAAATGAGTAGTTGTTCTAACACTTTTGATCGGTAGTGTATATCTGTATGTGTGTAACCAGAGGTTGTGTGTGTTTGCTGGTGCTACTCCTTGCCTGATCCGCTACTGACCCAGAAGATAGAGACTTGAGACAGAGCCACAGAGAGTTCAAAGCTTGACCAGTGTAGTCCAATACCATGGTCAATGCTAGTCTGTTTGTAGGTGGATATATTCCTTCCCATGGCAGGATCGCAAAATGCATGTTAACTGCATTTGTTTTCTATATGATGTATTAAATAGAGCTCTTGGAGAACGAGTTTACTGCATGTCGTTGGGTGTAGTAACTGGCCACTGTATCGTTGGGTCTGTGTACAAGGTCTTTATGGCAGAGTCTGTGTGCCTGGTCTCAGGAGCACCACAGTCCATTGGACAGGCCATTGAAGCAGCTGGGCCGAACACACACCAACCCAAATGTACCATTCCATCCAGATCCTCAGCCCGCCCTGCCAGCCCACAGCTCAGAGAGAGAGCCAGGGGCCTGGCTCCAGCTGTGTGTTAGCCTGCAGTTTTGCTAATGTGAGTTAGCCCAGACCCATCATGCCTAATGCATGTGTCAGCAGCACACATTCACGCCAGAGCGGAGCGGTTCACACTCACACCAATGCGTGTTAGCATGCACACTCAGCATTGTGAATTATCTGAGAAACTCACTAATTGTGTCCGTCCAGCTTCATGATCTTCCGTTCTAGCTAACACATGCACATAGTAATCATGTAGGTCTGAGAAGATTTCTGCTTGGAGGTGTCCTTTCAGATTTATGTGATAACATGTTTGTGATCACAGCTTTAAATGTAAATGTTGAAGCCTTAGATCCATGGATATCCTTGCCAACACTCTCACGTTGGCCAGCTTCCAAATGCCTTTTATTGTATGTAGTAACCCGTTGGCAGCTCTGTGGCTGTGGCCAAAATATAAATCAGATAACGACCTTCCCTTCAAGAGCTCCAGTCGGGGAACTTAACTGCTCTTTATTCTGACTTTGTGGAAGTTCTTTAGAGAGAGAAAAATAACGGCAGAAGTAGAGTGACATCAGAGTTCCCAAACAGAAGAGAAAACGTCTCACCTCTGATAAAATCACACTTCATGACATTTCACATAATTCAGGCATTTTAGATACACTCCAATTTGAGGCTGTGTAACCTTTAAATATGCATACAAAGTTATCCGCAATTGAAGTGTGCTCATGTAAATGCACAGTGATTTTTAACACTCCAGTCCCAAGTTAGATAGGATGTTCCATATAGCTGGCTGATGCTCAGTGTCCAATGGGCAGTGCCTGTTCCACTGAGGATCCTTTGTTTTGGTCTTTGTGTTTCGTAGCTGCTTCTGAAAGGAAAGCTTGGCAGGACTCATGCTGTTCCATTACTCTCCCCATCCCTCTTTTCCTCTCTCCCTCCTTTCCCTCCATCACACCTGATTCCATTTGTCAAAATCCCCTATTGGCTCAATATCTACACGCCCATTGAAGGCAACTGAAGGCTATATTCCATAGCCCATATGCCATATCTGTTCCCCCCTCGCCTAGCGTCGGTGACAGACTTGTTGGAAAGTGTTTTAATCGGGCACCAGGAGAGCTATTCCATAAGCAATCATTCCACTTCTGGGGAGGGAGTGGGCAGGAGGCGCCAGCGTCACAGCTAACCTTTGCAAGAGTGTAGGCAGGGCCTGGGGAGCAAGTGACTCACCAGAGCCATAGAAAGAACAGGATCAACTGAACTCAGACAGACAGTAGTAGGCACTTGAAAGAGCACAGATCATAGGCTAAGTTTAGAGGAATACTGTACATGTTTGTGCTTCTTAAATGTGGAGTTTACATGTCTATATTTTTGTCATCGTGAGAAAAGGTGTGTGTGTTGTGTCAACCTGCCATGCACCCTGACACTGTGGGATGATGAAGGTGTGAGTGGGTGCGTGTGTGGTAGGGAGGTGAGCAGGTTGATGAGGAGTGCTAATCACCATTAGCAGCGACAGACTGCTTCATTAGCCAGCCTGACCTCTGGGGCGTCTCTTTACCTTCTAGTTATTAAGCAAAGCCTGTGAAAGTGACTTTGGTGCGCGTTTGGGGAGGAAAGCAGAAGGGCGACACAGCAGTTTCCTAACTGAGAGAGAAAAAGTGAGAGACTGTCAAGTACAGCATCTCGTCACCAACAACACTAACACAGCCTTGAGTTTATTTACTACTGTGGACGGAGTGCCTCAGCTCAGGCTCTGTGTTTAAGGTGATGGTAAGCTGATAGCCACTGAAAGAAAACACCCACTGGTGATGTCATAAGCTGAGTTCCAGGCAACATTTGGGTGGTCAGAGGGGAGCCAACCTATCCCCATACCTAAACCCAGTCACACGCTTCATCTCACATGCACAGATACACTAATATCACAGTGTATGTTTTTATACTACGTCTAGGCTGTCGCATGCTGCACCATTGACAGCGAATCAGCCATTACAAGTGAACAGGCTGTCTGGTCTTTCCTGACTTGGGTTAGTTAGCTGTGCTGTCAAGCCCAGACTCAGCATTAGTCCTATTGAATGAATAATAGATTGTTAATAGACTCAGTGACCTGTTTGTGCCCTGGTCTAAAGGATAGAGGTATAAATAGCCCAGCGTTAGGTAGGGAGCAGCAGTGTGCTGCAGCACAGACACCTGAGACAGGCTGATAGATTAGTCAATAATGGCTATGAGGAGCTCTCCCTCCGTCTGCAGGTAAGGACCTCCAAAAAACCACATATTATCCACTGGCCGTGCCAACAAAACCATTCAAACATTGGACCTGATTAATCCTAGAACCTTCCCTGTCAATGACAAGTAACTCCTTCAAACTTTTCGCTGTGGGGCTGTCAGATATTTGGTAATCGGTTCATTAATCTTGGCAGGCTGGTTGCCAAATAATGTATACACTGTAGCTGCAAATATCTAAAGAATAAGAAACATCATACATGATAGAAAGTGGTTGCATAATCAGTGCACTGTTATAACTCTTCACACTCCTCATCCTCGTCCATCTGACAGCCTGTGGTTTGGAGGCTGTGTGTGATGTAGGGACGAGGGTGGGTCAGTTTGACCTCTGAGCTGACCTTCCTCTGCAGGTTCAGGGGGTGTGTGGGGCTATGGTGGGGCTGTGGTGGGGCTGCTGTGTGTGGTAGGGCTGGCAGTCAGAGGTCTCTCTCTGCCCAAGCCTCAGACAGCTGTCGTCTCCCCCCTCCCTCTCCTCCCACCCCCTTCCTCACCTCTCTCAGCCACAGTGCCCCGGCTTTGGCATAGCCTGGTGGAAGTGTGTCATTAGCTGTCATGGCAGGCGTGTTGTCATGGCAACATTAGAAGTGACGGCAACTCCAGAAAGGAAAGGTCAACCTGTGAGTGGTTTAACAGACTGGTGCTATGAGGGGATTCACAACACAACACACCAGAGGGTCCAATGGCCTGCCAGTGAGGCTGTGATTTTTACACAGACGAGAGTCTGTCTGAACGACCTTAAAAATAGTCCTTCAAATTGGACTCACTGCCTTAACACCCACTCAGAAATGGTCTGTCTTGGTGGTGTGTGGCAGGCAGCATATGTGTTGCTGGTGGTTAGTTGGTCGTTCTCTTAACAGGCAGCTAGCCTTCATAGTTCTGTCTCTGTGTGAGGAAAATGTAAAAGGCCTCCTGCCAGGAGGCCGTTACTGCACGGCAACACAGAGAGACCTCCTCGTCTGATTGGCTTAATTCAATCAGACATCCACTGAGGCAGCAGTTGTTCGCAGGGAAACTTGATTAACGGTGTCATGAAAGCTAAGACTGTTTCCTCTATTTATCCCCCCTTTCTCCCTTTGCTCAATAAATGATATGCAATGCCATTTCGTGGCAGCAGCACATTATCCTTTTAAACGTGACGTGTTGCAGAATGTTGGTCTGTGATTCCACTCCTCCCCTTCTCTAATCAAATCAAAATCAAATGTTATTTGTGCTCACTCAGCTGTGCCTCAAAAGTAATACAACAACAGATCTATTACCGGTGTGATCATATAGCCTATCTCAAATTTTAAAATGGCCCGATGTGGTGATAATGTACAGCGTACTGCACAAACCTCATTGCTACAGTACTGTTTTTCATTGGTTAATGTTGTATAGGCTTGCGCTTTTTAAGTCATGTTAAAAAAGAATCTGGGCGGTAGGTCTCAGCTTGCATTTTGAATCAGAAAGTGATCTTGACTCAGAAAAGGTTGGTGGCCACTGTTCTAGAGTTTTCCCTGATAACGTTTCCCTTTAATGTGACAATTGAAATCTAATCAATGCAATATGAGCCACTTTCAATGCAAAATACCGAAACAAAACAAACTATGCAAGATATTTTGTTGTAGGCAGAACTCATCAGAGTAGGATTCTATTGCATTGACACGCACGACTCAACTCGTACTCTACACATACCAATACGGCATAAACAATCAGAGCTGCAGTAGGCCTATATGCAAATAGACCATTGCCATATATGGGTCTGTGTCATTTACTTTGAACTGGACTGTGTTTACAGCATGAGCGGTCATGAGCTGCATGTAGCCACGTGTGCACATTTCCTTCATATCCTGTGCTAGTTAGTGAGTTATTAGCCGAGTTATAGGTCATCTGTAGTCAGCAATAGGGGAGTGATTGCTTCCTACAAGAGCACAAAACGTGTACATATCTAGAAATCTTTAAAAAGCAAGGCAGGTAAAGAGGTTTTTTTGTCTTAAAGGGGCAGTGTTGTATTTTTAGACAGGCTTGAATAAGCTAAGTAGCCAGTAGGCAAAGGGGAACATAATTTGTCTGATTGTCTATAATAATTGTATGGGAATAATAATACTTTTTATTTTGTAAAGTGGTTTCTTGCATCAAACAACATAACATTTTCAGTCAGTGGATAAACAGGTTAATGTCAAGCCCTGCATGGTTTTTCTTCTTCAAAAGTCTCATGGAATGTAGGCCTAAATTAAACACCACACACTGGCTGCTACTGTAGGCTGAATGATAGATGCTTCCATGTTAAAATGTTATGGGATACATTTTCTCCATTGTTTTTGATGGTAGGCCACTCTGATAGGCCTACATTATGATAAAATAGCCACAGTAGCCTACTTGGTAACTGCTAAAACTGTAACTTAAAGCGGGTACAGCCTCAGTGTTCACAGTAAACGCGCGCAGTTAGTTGCACAGAATTTTCACAACGTTCAAGTTTGTGCTCAGCAGACCTGAAATTTGCTCAGTGCCGGAAAAGATTTGAGGGAACGTTGGTCCTGTTGGTTCTAGATTTGGGGCATCGGTACCCCTTCGTGTGCGGTTGCAGAGAGAATAGTCTAGGACTTGGGTGGCTGGAGTTTTTGGCAATTTTTAGGGCCTTCTTCTGACACAGTCTGGTATAGAGGTCCTGGATGTCAGGGAGCTCGGCCCCAGTGATTTCCTGGACGTACGCACTACCTTCTGTAGCTCGTTGTGGTTGGATGCCAAGCAGTTTCCATACCAAGTGGTGATACAGCCTATCAAGATGCTCTCAATGGTGCAACTGTAGAACTTTTTGAGGATTTGAGAGTCCATGATGAATCTTTTCAGTCTCCTGAGGGGGAAGACACGTAATTGTAATCTGTAAAAGTTTGCAAGCCCTGTCACATCCGACAAGCGTCAGAGCCGGCGTAGTAGGGTTTGATCTTGGTTCTGTATTGATTGATGCTTTAAAATAGAGATCCAGCCATTACAATTACACTCACTGCCTGGCCGGAAAGCTGTCATTTAGGAGATATGATCAAACAGGACTTTCGCTCCAGCGCTCCACTGCCTGACCGGAAAGCTGTCATTTAGGAGATATGATCAAACAGGACTCTCGCTCCAGCGCTCCAGCGCTCCACTGCCTGGCCGGAAAGCTGTCATTTAGGAGATATGATCAAACAGGACTCTCGCTCCAGCGCTCCAGCGCTCCAGCGCTCCACTGCCTGGCCGGAAAGCTGCCATTTAGGAGATATGATCAAACAGGACTCTCGCTCCAGCGCTCCAGCGCTCCACTGCCTGGCCGGAAAGCTGTCATTTAGGAGATATGATCAAACAGGACTCTCGCTCCAGCGCTCCACTGCCTGGCCGGAAAGCTGTCATTTAGGAGATATGATCAAACAGGACTCTCGCTCCAGCGCTCCAGCGCTCCACTGCCTGGCCGGAAAGCTGTCATTTAGGAGATATGATCAAACAGGACTCTCGCTCCAGCGCTCCAGCGCTCCACTGCCTGGTGTTTGTCGTGCCATTTGAGTCTGGATTGTTTTAAGTCCATTGTGTTGAAATGATACTGGACTGGATAGGTAGAGATGGCTTGAACAGAGACATGAGGAAATTAACTTCTCAATGCAACTGCGCTAGCTGTCCTTAAACCTTTAATTTACTCTGCAGTGAAAGACAATGAGGGCCAGAGGCACGTCAATTGAAAACATTTCCCGTTTTTAAGACTGTTAAGAATTCCTGTGTGGTATATCCTTAGTCGCGTCTTTGCTGCGAGGCGCGCTGTGTGAAAATTCCTCTCATCTCCAAAGCCGCCATTAGGAATTCATGGCAAGGACTCCATATGCAAGCTTGGAAGTGCTTTGATTAAAATGCTAACGAGCACTCGATGGCTCAGGATATCACATTTCCTTTAGTATTAATGCTCTCCTGTTACATTCACTCACAGCTAATAAGTCAGAATCAATCTACCTGCTGTATGCATTGTGGCTTTGTGAGAGCATAACTGGGCCCATGAGAGATGGAATCATTTTACTTTTGAAACAGAGAGATTGTATGTGTATGTTTGTGTGGGTGTGTGCGTATTCATGCTTTTGTGTGTGTGTGTGTGTGTGTGTGTGTGTGTGTGTGTGTGTGTGTGTGTGTGTGTGTGTGTGTGTGCGTGTGTGTGTGTGTGCGTGTGTGCGTGTGTCCGCGCCAAAGACGGAGATAAAAAGATATGAGGCGCTACTCTTCTAACCAAACAGTGTGCTGCATCTACTTTGTCTTCTGATGAGGCTTGAAAGAGGGGCTCAGTAGCTTCCTGCTAATATCACAGGAGAAGATGACATCACAAACTAGTCTCTCAAATCACTTGACTTGTACGCTTTCTCTTCTGTTCTCGTTGTGCACCAATCCATTCCATGGAAGGCAGCAGCGCGTGATGACTCAGTTTAAAAGCAGCACTCCGACACTCCCAATTGTGCACACGCAAGCATACACACACACACACACACACACAATTTCCCCAACGTAAAAAACATCAAAGGCTGCTCCAGTATGTCACTGTAGCGCAGGGCAATGACACTGAGGTCTGTTCCCTGTGAAGCGTGTCACACTACTTAACTGTAATGTCTCTTCTGTGGCATGGTGGGTTTATATGTCTATTTCTATGGCCTCTCACAGGGAAATATACACCTCTATGGGAAAATGACTCACCAAATCATTCAGCCACTCATAGAGCTCTCAGTGCAGCAGAATGATTGGTTCTCTAGATGAAACCATACAGACAAGGACAATCATTTAAGTTGCATCAAGGTACAACATGTGGTCTATCACAGATACCATAGTATTGGTGTTATTATTCCCACAATCAAATATTTTGAGTTAGAGTTCGCTATTACTCACATTTCTCAGCTGTCAAACATACTAATCAAAATAAAAACAACACTTATGTAAAATATGTATGGGTAATTTAAAATGTGCAAAATGTAAGAGACACACTATCATTCAGTTATGGCATGCAGTTATCTGGTCTGCTATCTCAACTATTGCTTGTGTTAATATTGCTGACGCTAAAGACATTCATGGCCACATTATGTGCTGCACTGATGGAGACGTGAGAGGAATATCCACAGTATCTCTCTCTCCCCCTGGGCTATAATCCCATGGACCGTGGGGGGCTCTCCTCTCCTCCTTCCGTGGGCTTGTTACATGGTTCTGTCTCATCCCTCACCCTGGTGGGTCTCCATAATGGACGTTACAGATCAACCTGCTCTGGACACGGACTGACCCCTAAGACATTATACTCCAGGCTGTGTCCTGTGTAACATGATGATGATGATGAACAGTCCATCTGTGCCTGGCATGTTCACTGTAACTCACAGCTCAGAGGCTGTCCCAAGGTTGATACATGAAACCCCATAACACAGTAGTCTGCTCTGGTAATAATGCGGACAGTGAGCTCCATAGGCAATCCCACATATGCCTGAGGGCCCTGGCCCTTAGTTGAGGTCCTGTGACTGGTGAAGCTCTGCTTACATCATCAGAGCCTGTGCTGAGTTGGGCTGCATTTGTCGGTGTAGAAACCCTGTCAGCTGGAAATGACTGTGTATGCTGAGCAAAGTTTGTTTACTGGGAAGCCTTCAGAGAGCCCTTCAGACAGTTTGTTCTCAGCAGAAGTAGTGTGTGTGTGTGTGTGTGTGTGTGTGTGTGTGTGTGTGTGTGTGTGTGTGTGTGTGTGTGTGTGTGTGTGTGTGTGTGTGTGTGTGTGTGTGTGTGTGTGTGTGCGTGTGTGTGTGTGTGTGTGTGTGTGTGTGTGTGAGTGTGTGTGTGTCTGTGTGCGTACGTAAGAAGTAGTCTGCAGGATGTTGCTCCTTTGATTCACAGGAAGGGTTTGAGACAGTTTGACTGGACTGGGCCAGAGAGAATGTGGGAGAGGAGACCTCCTCGGTATGACTAACACAACTTGCTGCCTTCCTCTCCTCTCCTCTCCTCTCCTCTCCTCTCCTCTCCTCTCCTCTCCTCTCCTAATGTTCACTGTGTTTTTTTGTATTAGCGGTAGAAGTTTGAGTTAAAAGTGTATAACAATAGCAGCAGTCTGTTTCTCTGCTGAGAGGCTCCTTTCCTCACTGTTATATTCTGATTATGATGGAAAGGTTTTTCAACTGACAGTGCTGTTGAACATTTAAAAACTGTCTGTCTGCCACTCGGGAAGATGCAGAGTAGGATAGCCACTTGCTGGCTGATAGGATTTGTTGTCCTCATTTGAACTAGTGTGCAGTTATAGAATAACTGCCTCACTCAAACTTTCAAAGTCTAAGATCTGTAGCATTGTGTAAGAAAACACAGCCCAACACCATTTAAAGACCACAGGGACTGTGGAAATTAGGTTTGTAGGGTCCAGTACATGTTTCTAAGTCACACCTGTCTGGATGGAGACAGAAGGAGTTTACAGTATGCCCCTAGGGCCACTCCAAACCCCATAGCAATCTACACAGTATTCTCCATAAGTACAGAACAGCCTTGTGTGTTATGTTCTGTATTGTACTAGCTGAATGAGGCCTAATAAATGGGAGATATAGGGGAAACTGTACCAGTTCTCACAAAAAAAAAGAGGCTATTGTTTCTGAGAACTTGTGGGTTTTGGGTTAGAAAAATTTGAGGATTCATAATCGTGTTGAGTAAGGAAGGAGAGATTCCTTTTCTCTGCTTGTGTTCAAGGTCTTTGCTTTGCTCCAATTTAGTAAGTCTAGTCAAGGCATTCTAACAATACGTACAAATGAATTGTGAAGATTAATACAAAAATAGTGTGGGTGTGGTTGGGAGAGTCTGTGAAAGGAGTGAACTGAGTTAGAAGGTGGGGGGAGGGTGGGTGGGGTTAGTGTGCTTTGGCAGAGTGCCTGTGAAAACTGTTCAAAGTTTTTTTTTTTAAATGTTATTAAGAATGCAAGGACAACTGGGAAAATACTCTTTCATTCTTGGAGTGGCTAATTAAAATTCTGTGATAGCTCTCTTTGTATCTTCGAATCCTTTGTGTCCAGCTGCATTACTTTTAGTCACACATCTCAACTTGGCTGGCCTCCTCATCACACTGGAACTATTCAATACACAGTGAACTCTCACACTGTCCCATCTACCTCTTCTCTCTTTCTCTAGCTCACCGCCTATCTCTCCATTGGTTTTGACTGTCTGACTGTCTCTCTCTCTGTGTGTCTGTCTACATGCCTCTCACTCGTTTGTTTTTCCTGGCGCCGCTTGATTACTGAAACAATACATTCAAATTTCAAATACATGCTGTATTGCAGTAAATTAATAGTTTGTTTTCACATTTGGTTTTCTTGTCTGTGCTGTTCATTTCTGTTTTCATTAAAGCCCCTCCTCTCTCTCTGTTTGGTTGCCTCCCAAGACACCACAGGGGTCTTTGTCAGGTAAAACGTGATTGATTGAAATCCTGCTCTCACCATGGCCCATCCACTCACAAAGCCTGTAATTAAAGTAGATAGCAAACTCTACCCCCTACATACCTCTGATGTATAGTGACCCTGTCAAAAATAATCAACTGCTCTTTCTCTGAAAAGTCAATAAAGCAGACAAACATTTTTCTCTTGTTTGTGTGGTGAAAATGTTTGTTCCCTCTCTATATCAGCCATCATTCCCATGGCACCCATCGGCTCCTAGCCTGTTTTTCCCCTCTCTATATCAATTCAATTCAAGGGGCTTTATTGGCATGGGAAACTTATGTCAACATACCAAAGCAAGTGAAGTAGATAATATACAAAAGTGAAATAAACAATAAAAATGAACAGTAAACATTACACTCACAGAAGTTCCAAAAGAATAAAGACATTACAAATGTCATATTATGTATATATACAGTGTTGTAACGATGTACAAATGGTTAAAGTACAAAGGGGAAAATAAATAAGCATAAATATGGCTTGTATTTACAATGGTGTTTGTTCTTGACTGGTTGACCTTTTCTTGTGGCAACAGGTCACAAATCTTGCTGCGGTGATGGCACACTGTGGTATTTCACCCAGTAGATATGGGAGTGTCGTGTCTTTGGCTATGCCGGATTAAGTGATATGACATGCTATTCTATAAAATAATTTATCCGTAATTAATATTACCTGATTGAGCTAATCATGTAAATGTAATTAACTAGAGAGTCGGGCCCCACGAAAAAATATTTATAGAGCTGTTATCTTCCGAATAAACTCTTAAAGACCTAGTAATATTTTACATCAATAGCAGTCAATATTAATCGTCATCTTAATTCAGTCTCATCTGAAAGTTGTAAATTCTTGGTTATCTGCACGAACCCTGGCTAACAAGTTGAATCAGCAATACAAAATTGGCTACTTAATGCTTAGTGTACATAATGTTTTTCTATGCTATTGATAAACTTACACAAACGCTTGGATTGCTTTCGCTGTAAAGCATAATTTCAAAATCTGAGACGACAGGTGGATTAACAAAAGGCTAAACTGTGTTTTGCAATATTGCACTTGTGATTTCATGAATATTAATATTTTTTTGAAATATTATTTGACTGTGGCGCTCTGCTATTCAGCGGTTGCTGACAAAAATTATCCCGCTAACGGGATGGGTACCGTCAAGAAGTTGACTCTTTAGCCATATCCCAGTTTACCTATTTGCTTATGGTCTTGCCTACACCTAGCAACCTGTTTATTAAATTATATGAAGAAAAAAAATATTCAATTTTATTTGGAATGTCGAGCCAGACAAAATTAAAAGGGCCTATTTATATAATTAATATGAATTTGAAGAGCATAAATGATTTTTATTTGAACCTTTATTTAACTAGGCAAGTCAGTTAAGAACAAATTCTTATTTTCAACTACGGCCTAGGAACAGTGGGTTAACTGCCTGTTCAGGGGCAGAACGACAGATTTGTACTTTGTCAGCTTGGGGATTTGAACTTGCAACTTTACGGTTGCAGCTCTAACACTGTAACCACTAGGCTACCTTGTCGCCCCATATTAAAGAATTAGACCTCTCACTAAAGGCGTCAGTCATCCAAAAGTTATATACAGTGCCTTGCGAAAGTATTCGGCCCCCTTGAACTTTGCGACCTTTTGCCACATTTCAGGCTTCAAACATAAAGATATAAAACTGATTTTTTTTGTGAAGAATCAACAACAAGTGGGACACAATCATGAAGTGGAACAACATTTATTGGATATTTCAAACTTTTTTAACAAATCAAAAACGGAAAAATTGGGCGTGCAAAATGATTCATCCCCCTTAAGTTAATACTTTGTAGCGCCACCTTTTGCTGCGATTACAGCTGTAAGTCGCTTGGGGTATGTCTCTATCAGTTTTGCACATCGAGAGACTGACATTTTTTCCCATTCCTCCTTGCAAAACAGCTCGAGCTCAGTGAGGTTGGATGGAGAGCATTTGTGAACAGCAGTTTTCAGTTCTTTCCACAGATTCTCGATTGGTTCAGGTCTGGACTTTGACTTGGCCATTCTAACACCTGGATATGTTTATTTTTGGACCATTCCATTGTAGATTTTGCTTTATGTTTTGGATCATTGTCTTGTTGGAAGACAAATCTCCGTCCCAGTTTCAGGTCTTTTGCAGACTCCATCAGGTTTTCTTCCAGAATGGTCCTGTATTTGGCTCCATCCATCTTCCCATCAATTTGAACCATCTTCCCTGTCCCTGCTGAAGAAAAGCAGGCCCAAACCATGATGCTGCCACCACCATGTTTGACAGTGGGGATGGTGTGTTCAGCTGTGTTGCTTTTACGCCAAACATAACGTTTTGCATTGTTGCCAAAAAGTTCAATTTTGGTTTCATCTGACCAGAGCACCTTCTTCCACATGCTTGGTGTGTCTCCCAGGTGGCTTGTGGCAAACTTTAAACGACACTTTTTATGGATATCTTTAAGAAATGGCTTTCTTCTTGCCACTCTTCCATAAAGGCCAGATTTGTGCAATATACGACTGATTGTTGTCCTATGGACAGAGTCTCCCACCTCAGCTGTAGATCTCTGCAGTTCATCCAGAGTGATCATGGGCCTCTTGGCTGCATCTCTGATCAGTCTTCTCCTTGTATGAGCTGAAAGTTTAGAGGGACGGCCAGGTTTTGGTAGATTTGCAGTGGTCTGATACTCCTTCCATTTCAATATTATCGCTTGCACAGTGCTCCTTGGGATGTTTAAAGCTTGGGAAATCTTTTTGTATCCAAATCCGGCTTTAAACTTCTTCACAACAGTATCTCGGACCTGCCTGGTGTGTTCCTTGTTCTTCATGATGTTCTCTGCGCTTTTAACGGACCTCTGAGACTATCACAGTGCAGGTGCATTTATACGGAGACTTGATTACACACAGGTGGATTGTATTTATCATCATTAGTCATTTAGGTCAACATTGGATCATTCAGAGATCCTCACTGAACTTCTGGAGAGAGTTTGCTGCACTGAAAGTAAAGGGGCTGAATAATTTTGCACGCCCAATTTTTCAGTTTTTGATTTGTTAAAAAAGTTTTAAATATCCAATAAATGTCGTTCCACTCCATGATTGTGTCCCACTTGTTGTTGATTCTTCACAAAAAAATACAGTTTTATATCTTTATGTTTGAAGCCTGAAATGTGGCAAAAGGTCGCAAAGTTCAAGGGGGCCGAATACTTTCGCAAGGCACTGTACTTAAATCCAAACTGGTTCTCTAGCAAATTAGTAAGAATGTCTCCACCATGTTCAAGAATGGCCTTTTTCCCTTTATTCAGATTACAACCTCTCATTTATGGTTATATGAAAATGAAATAATCTCCAAAATATCACTATTTTTAAAACAAGCCATAGAAAGTTGGTTGCAATGTCAGTTTAATCCACCAGAAAAGACAGAACAAATAATACAACAAGTATTCTGGTTAAACTCAAATATACTAATTGATTAAAAAAGGTATAATCTTTGTAAATGATATCATAAATAGGACTGGTGGAGTTATGTCACACATGCAGCTAACAGAAATATATGGAAATGTCTGCTCAACCCAAAATTACAACCAACTAATTGCAGCATTACCGCAAAAATGGAAGAAGCAAGGGGGAAAAAGTAAGGAGCTTGTCTGTCGGCCCTGCATTAAAGACCAATATTGGTTAAAGAAATCTGTGATAAATAAAAAAGTATACCAGTTTCATTTAAGTCCCAAAAAATGGATTGCAAAATAGTTGGTAAGAGATTTTCGATGTACCGATTCCATGGCACATGGTTTATGAACTGATACGCAACACGACGCCGGATGCAAAACTTAACATCTTTCAATTTAAATTATTATACTTAAGAAGCTTGTTTTTGGTCACCAGGTCCAGGAATGGCTGAAGAATTACAACATTTATCTGGAGCTAACCCTGCAGATAGCACTATTGGGCGATTTGAAAAGTCATAGTCAATCAATCAATAATATAATAATACTTTTAGCAAAATAAAATATCTTCAATTTACAATCTGTAGAAACGATGAGAAATGCATCTCAGTGCAAGAGGTGTTTACTCCTGAGGTGCTGACCTGTTGCACCCGCTACAACCACTCTGATTATTATTATTTGACCCTGCTGGTCATCTATGAACATTTGAACATCTTGGCCATGTTCTGTTATAATCTCCCCCCGGCACAGCCAGAAGTGGTCTGGCCACCCCTCAGAGCCTGGTTCCTTTCTAGGTTTCTTCCTAGGTTCCTGCCTTTCTAGGGAGTTTTTCCTAGCCACCGTGCCTCTACATCTGCATTGCTTGCTGTTTGGGGTTTTAGGCTGGGTTTCTGTACAGCACTTTGTGTTATTGGCTGATGTAAAAAGGGTTTTATAAATACATTTGATTTATTGATTGACTACAGTCTCTGGTTCGAATCCAGGCTGAATCACATCTGGCCGTGATTGGGAGTCCCATAGGGCGGCGCACAATTGGTCCAGCGTCGTACTGGTTTGGCCAGGCTAGGCCGTCATTGTAAATATGAATTTGGTCTTAACTGACTTGCCTAGTTAAATAAAGGTTACATTTAAAAATAGAAATACATTAAAAAAAGAGAAAGGTTCAGAAATGTTGTGAAACATCACAGCACAATCCAATATGGATGGTGTTAAGAGATAGATGAGAGGGTGGGACTACAAGCTGAAGGGTGGGACTACAAGATAACTAATGTAAAATATACTCTGTCCGTAAAATTTATATGTAATATATATCCAGTAGGTTCAGAACTTATATATGGCAAATTGAATCAAACTGGAAGGACAACATAAATAGATGGGCGAGGTTGAGGGTAGAGGAAGGACAGCACTAAAAACAAACAAAATACAACTATTGTAAAATAGTGGTGTGCCTCTGCCAGAAGACTGAAACTTGGCCGCAAGTGTATCTTCCAGCAAGAGAATAACCCCAAGCACTAATCAAAATCCACAAAGAAATGGTTCATTCACCACAAAATCTGCATTTTGCAATGGCTATCTCAGTCTCCGGACTTGAACCCCATTGTGGTTTGAGTTGAAGAGGGCTGTCCATATGCTCAGACGAAGGATATCAAAGATCTTAAAATAATCTGTATTTTTTTGTTGCACACAATATACACTAAGTGTACAAAATATTAGGAACACCTGCTCTTTCCATGACATAGACTGACCAGATTAATCCAGGTGAAAGCTACAGTATGATCCCTAATTGATGTCACTTGTAAAATCCACTTCAATCAGTGTAGATGAAGAGGAGTAGACAGGTTAAAGAATGATTTTTAAGCCTTGAGACACTTGAGACATGGATTGTGTGTGTGTGTCCTTCAGAGGGTGAATGGGCAAGACAAAAGCTTTAAGTGCCTTTGAACAGGGTACGGTAGTAGGTGCCAGGCGCACCGGTTTGAGTGTGTCAAATACTGCAACGCTGCTGGGTTTTTTATGCTCAACAGTTTTCCATGTGTATCAAGAATGGTCCACCACCCAAAGCCAACTTGACACAACCGTGGGAAACATTGTAGTCAACATTGCCAGCATCCCTGTGGAACGCTTTCGACACCTTGTAGAGTCCATGTCTCTACGAATTGAGGCTGTTCTGAGGGCAATACCAGGAAGGTGTTCTTAATGATGTGTACACTCAGTATAACTCAGTATTTGTATTATTTTTTTTACCATCTTTATCAAGGGTGCCAATAATCATGAACCTCACAGTATGTCCTACATCAACTCAGACTGACTTCTGTTAGATAGAGCATTCATCATGTTGATAGAGGATTTGGTACATAATACCCCCAGATTATATAACAAGTTAGCTGAATAATCAGGGATCCTTGTGAGATGAATGTGAGAAGAGTGAATAGACCATAGAGTATTTGAAGATGTTCCTCCTTTTTAACAATTCTATGGACTCTCCACATGCACTGTTGGATGGCAATGTGATCACATTGGAAATGGCTGTGCAGAAATCTTATCTCCCTCCATCTTTCCCATTACTGGGAGATTGAAACCCCTGCAGCAGTGATCCGGCTCCTGCTCCGGCTGCAGCCAAGAACACATTTTAGATTACAATATGACAGCTTTTAAAATGTCACCATTTCTTGTTCAGATGCTCTGCCAAGCACTTCACTCATATGTGCTGTGGGTTTTGCAGCAGTTGGGTTCAAACTGGTGGCAGCTCCCTGGCCCTGCCCCTAATGTGTGGCTGCATTAATGACATCATCCATTCTGGTAAAGTCAACCACATATACAGTAGCTACCAATACTGCTGGATTCAATACCATGTTCCAACCATCACTCCACACTCATCAATATATTGTAAATAAGAATTTGTTCTGAACTGACTTGCCTAGTTAAATAAAGGTTAAAGAAAGAAAGAAAGCTATACAAAAATGAGACCTGCCACTAAACCAGGTTAGCTCATGGTTTGGATGGGACAGTTATGTCAGGTCTCAGGGAAGATGACATCACATGGCTAGCATTCACTAGCTTACCTCCACTCCACAGACAGTCACTCTGGACAGCGCTGATAATGTCACTCTCCCTGCTCCCGTCCGTCAGTCAGTCAGTCACTCCACAGGGCAGATGGACCAAGGCTACGGCCCAGACAGAGCCCAGGGGCAGCGCTGGAGAGGCACTGGGGGGATGAAGGGGACCTCTGCTGCCCACCATCTGGCCAAGTGGCATGCGTTAGTGCCAACCCGATGCCCGCTGAGGGAAGGGGCACAGGGCACAGAGATGCGCTACAGAGACAGGCAGGCAGGGGGGCATTTGTAGACACAGGCCATCCTTTCTCAGTAAAAGGCCCACTCAGCAACACCTGTGCTCCCAGTCAGCCTTGTCCGCCCACGCCTGGCCCCACCACATCCTCGTCCTGTCAGAACGGCTGCACTCAGCAGAAAGACAGGCTCCTCCAATAAAGGACTTTGCGGGATAGGAAGTGTGCGTGCAGGTGAATAACGATAACTAGTTATTCAGCTATTCATATATTCATCTGTGCATTCATATTTAGCCCCTGCTGTGAGTGAGATGAACACTGTTTTGTAGCCGGGGCTCTGACTGTTACAGAGACAGAACACTCACCTTCATTCACTCCCCATGGCTCTCACAAAGACTTTTAATACTCTGCTGTATTCTACATGTGACAGGATGAGTATCGTTCCCTGACCCCTTAACCCTAAGCTTGGGGTTAGAATCTCAGGGCAGGCACCTACTATAGTACAGTATGTAAGCACACACTTGTTAAATGATTTAGAGTAGAAAAATAGTGTTGGCATAAAAGAAAGATTTAAAACACATGTTTGTTATGATTTTTCTCCAGTGAGAAAACATAAACCTATTCATCACTAGATAAGCATGAATACTAAAGGTGTTAAATCATAGTCCTTATACATTTGTGGGCTTCTTCTTCACACTCTGTTACTTTGATTTGCCAGCATTATTTTTCTAGGGTGTAGCTACATGTGTTTATATTCTGTCTGGTCACATGCAGAGGATCTGTGCCTTACTGTGTAGTATGGACTAAATGACATTCTCTAGCAGCCAGACACCAGTGTGTCTGCCCTGGGTTATCACTTACCTCTTGTTGGGACACATATCATGTAATAATGGCTGTGGGCTCCTGGTCTGGAGAAGGTAAATGATGCCCTGTAATGTAGTGTAAATGATGGCTTAAGGACAGGAGAGGCAGTGGGACTGACTCAGCCCTGGGGTGGATATATTACCTGGAGAGCTGTCCTTTCCATCCCACACCAGAATTACTCTCCCACTGGCCCCTCCCCTCCTTCCCTACTCCACTTGGCTGAGGCCTGCTTTAGCCAGAGGCCTTTGCCTGCGGGGCAGCAATCGATTCGTGTAAAGCAGAATGTAAAAAATGTACGCGTTAAGAGAGAACGTTTGAAATGACCGGGTGCTTCAGTGTACATGGATCAAAATGTGTAAGAAGAGCGATAGAGGCCTTTACTTCAGACTCAAGACTAAAGCGTTCAGATATTCCCTTACACAGACCTGTCATTCTCTATAAGTGCTCGGTGTGAGAGTGATTTACTGATATCTGATATCAGCCAAACGCATTAGGCCTCACTGACCACAGAAATGGACCAGACGTCTGTCCATCTCACCACCCAGAGAAGCTATAGCAAATGCATAAGAAGTTGATTTGGATTGTTGTATTTTACTTCCAGCAGTATCTACAGTGTTGATTTTTTGCCTGAAATTAAGCAAAATTGCTCAACTTATGCCTATCAAAAATGTAAATTAAATATGATTAGTTTTCCTGAATTTAGGGTACAGAATAGGGTACAGGGTAGGGTACAGGGTACGGTACAGAATAGGGCACAGGGTAGGGTACAGTAGTCTGAACTTCAGTAATGATATGTATGTGTGCCTCTGTGTGGTGATCAGAGGGTTAAGGCTGTGTTGTTAGTTTTTCAGCAGGCCTACTGGGGATTGGTGGAGATGTTGTTAGTCTTTCAGCAGGTCTACTGGGGATTGGTGGAGATGTTGTTAGTCTTTCAGTTGGTCTACTGGGGATTGGTGGAGATGTTGTTAGTCTTTCAGCAGGTCTACTGGGGATTGGTGGAGATGTTGTTAGTCTTTCAGCAGGCCTACTGGGGATTGGTGCAGATGTTGTTAGTCTTTCAGCAAGCCTACTGGGGATTGGTGGAGATGTTGTTAGTCTTTCAGCAAGCCTACTGGGGATTGGTGGAGGTGGTGTTAAAACCTACCTAGGTCTGTTAAATGGTTGTTTTCTGTATCTCCATGTGGGCCGGTGAGCCACACCTGTGTGTGTGTGCGTGTGCGTGTTATGTGCATGTGTGCGTGCTTGGTGCTGGGCCCATGCTGGGGAGTTGTACAGCACCATGGTAATTGGTGTGGTTTCTGGAGCTAGTGTGAGCTGGCAGGTCAGGTCCAGTGTGGTTATTCCCACGTGGTCGGTGTGAAAACCTGAGCCAGAGTGACGCAGTCAGAGACAAGTCTTACCCAACCACAGGGTGCAGCCTACAGGTCCATCTGATGGTACTGCCTCGGAAGCAGGTGTCAATATAAAAGTATATGGGTAAGAACTAAGAGGGAGGTGATGATAGGGAAAAGTGCATAAACAGCACCAGTAGAAAGTAGCACAGCCACCAGCTGTAAAATCTTCCCTTGAAATGATTTGCTACAGGAATTAAAATACAAATCACCCACAGGGCTTGAACCCTCTGGAGATTTGAATAAAGCCCCTAAGCCAAAGCATTAGAGATATCTGGAGAGTGAGAGAGTGAAATAAAGAGATAGAGATGGTGTAGAGACCCAGTCCTCTTATTTGTTCCACTATCAGTCCTTCCTAATGGCTGCCCAGTGAGAGAGTGAAATAAAGAGATAGAGAGTGAGAAGGGAGATCTCATTCCCCTCTCTAATCGTGTAGAGACTTGGTCCTCTTATTTGTTCCACTATCAGTCCTTCCTAATGGCTGCCCAGTGAGAGAGTGAAATAAAGAGATAGAGAGTGAGAAGGGAGATCTCATTCCCCTCTCTAATGGTGTAGAGACCCAGTCCTCTTATTTGTTCCACTATCAGTCCTTCCTAATGGCTGCCCAGTGAGAGAGTGGCCAGTCAGCCCCATTAGCTGTGGCTGAGCCTGAGACAGGGAGGGGTCTGGAGTCTGGAGCCAGCCGCAGTAGGGGTCCTTCCCTCCCACGGCTCCACACTGCAGAGCGAGCCCCAGCCTCCCTGCCCCCCCGCCCGCCCCTTAACCTCCCACCCACCCTTGGCCTCTCCACACCACACGCTCCACTCAGAGAGAAAATGATGGATTTCTCAGTGCATAATGGAGACCTTCCGACTAGTCTTAAAAGCTGCTCTCTAATAACTCCCTGCCTACAGACAGAAACTAAAACAAGACGCTCCCACGCTGAGGTCTGTCCAACGCTGGTCCGACCAAGCTGACTCCACACTCCAAGACTGCTTCCATCACGTGGACTGGGAGATGTTTCGTATTGCGTCAGATAACAACATTGACGAATACGCTGATTCGGTGTGCGAGTTCATTAGAACGTGCGTTGAAGATGTCGTTCCCATAGCAACGATTAAAACATTCCCTAACCAGAAACCGTGGATTGATGGCAGCATTCGTGTGAAACTGAAAGCGCGAACCACTGCTTTTAATCAGGGCAAGGTGTCTGGTAACATGACCGAATACAAACAGTGCAGCTATTCCCTCCGCAAGGCTATCAAACAAGCTAAGCGCCAGTACAGAGACAAAGTAGAATCTCAATTCAACGGCTCAGATACAAGAGGCATGTGGCAGGGTCTACAGTCAATCACGGACTACAGGAAGAAATCCAGCCCAGTCACGGACCAGGATGTCTTGCTCCCAGGCAGACTAAATAACTTTTTTGCCCGCTTTGAGGACAATACAGTGCCACTGACACGGCCTGCAACGAAAACATGCGGTCTCTCCTTCACTGCAGCCGAGGTGAGTAAGACATTTAAACGTGTTAACCCTCGCAAGGCTGCAGGCCCAGATGGCATCCCCAGCCGCGCCCTCAGAGCATGCGCAGACCAGCTGGCCGGTGTGTTTACGGACATATTCAATCAATCCCTATACCAGTCTGCTGTTCCCACATGCTTCAAGAGGGCCACCATTGTTCCTGTTCCCAAGAAAGCTAAGGTAACTGAGCTAAATGACTACCGCCCCGTAGCACTCACATCCGTCATCATGAAGTGCTTTGAGAGACTAGTCAAGGACCATATCACCTCCACCCTACCTGACACCCTAGACCCACTCCAATTTGCTTACCGCCCAAATAGGTCCACAGACGATGCAATCTCAACCACACTGCACACTGCCCTAACCCATCTGGACAAGAGGAATACCTATGTGAGAATGCTGTTCATCGACTACAGCTCGGCATTCAACACCATAGTACCCTCCAAGCTCGTCATCAAGCTCGAGACCCTGGGTCTCGACCCCGCCCTGTGCAACTGGGTACTGGACTTCCTGACGGGCCGCCCCCAGGTGGTGAGGGTAGGCAACAACATCTCCTCCCCGCTGATCCTCAACACTGGGGCCCCACAAGGGTGCGTTCTGAGCCCTCTCCTGTACTCCCTGTTCACCCACGACTGCGTGGCCACGCACGCCTCCAACTCAATCATCAAGTTTGCGGACGACACAACAGTGGTAGGCTTGATTACCAACAACGATGAGACGGCCTACAGGGAGGAGGTGAGGGCCCTCGGAGTGTGGTGTCAGGAAAATAACCTCACACTCAACGTCAACAAAACTAAGGAGATGATTGTGGACTTCAGGAAACAGCAGAGGGAACACCCCCCTATCCACATCGATGGAACAGTAGTGGAGAGGGTAGCAAGTTTTAAGTTCCTCGGCATACACATCACAGACAAACTGAATTGGTCCACTCACACAGACAGCATCGTGAAGAAGGCGCAGCAGCGCCTCTTCAACCTCAGGAGGCTGAAGAAATTCGGCTTGTCACCAAAAGCACTCACAAACTTCTACAGATGCACAATCGAGAGCATCCTGGCGGGCTGTATCACCGCCTGGTATGGCAACTGCACCGCCCTCAACCGTAAGGCTCTCCAGAGGGTAGTGAGGTCTGCACAACGCATCACCGGGGGCAAACTACCTGCCCTCCAGGACACCTACACCACCCGATGTCACAGGAAGGCCATAAAGATCATCAAGGACATCAACCACCCGAGCCACTGCCTGTTCACCCCGCTATCATCCAGAAGGCGAGGTCAGTACAGGTGCATCAAAGCTGGGACCGAGAGACTGAAAAACAGCTTCTATCTCAAGGCCATCAGACTGTTAACACTAACACTGAGTGGCTGCTGCCAACACACTGACACTGACTCAACTCCAGCCACTTTAATAATGGGAATTGCTGGGAAATGATGTAAATATATCACTAGCCACTTTAAACAATGCTACCTTATATAAATGTTACTTACCCTACATTATTCATCTCATATGCATACGTATATACTGTACTCTATATCATCGACGGTATCCTTATGTAATACATGTATCACTAGCCACTTTATACTATACTATGCCACTTTGTTTACATACTCATCTCATTTGTACATACTGTACCCGATACCATCTACTGTATCTTGCCTATGCTGCTCTGTACCATCACTCATTCATATATCCTTATGTACATATTCTTTATCCCCTTACACTGTGTACAAGACAGTAGTTTTGGAATTGTTAGTTAGATTACTTGTTATTACTGCATTGTCGGAACTAGAAGCACAAGCATTTCGCTACACTCGCATTAACATCTGCTAACCATGTGTATGTGACAAATAAAATTTGATTTGATTTGATTTGACTTTACTGATAAATGAAACAGTGTAGAGACAGTAGGCTGAGTCAGAGGCAGAGGAACAGACAGTCTCGCAGGCAGCAGCAGACGTCAGGGTCAGAGTTCATTATGGGACTTTTACATACAGCTCAGCTTTGCATTAAAATGGTGGATTTAATTAAACAGGGCTGGTATTCAAATAAAGCTGTCAGGGAGGAAGGAATGACTTCAGGTGGAAATGCTAGGGGCTTCAAAGGGACACGTTTGGACAGCATCTGTCATTGTGGTGGAGCTGCAAGCTGTCGTGTGCCACCAGACAGGCCATGAACCCACCATAGCAGCAGCTCACATCCAATACAGCAGAACACAGAGAGTGTGTGTGGAGAGTGAGAGAGAGAGAGAGAGAGAGAGAGAGAGAGAGAGAGAGAGTCTTTATTCTTTTGGAACTTTTGTGAGTGTAATGTTTACTGCACATTTTTTATTGTTTGGCAATGTAAACAAATGTTTCCCATGCCAATAAAGCCCCTTAAATTGAATTGAGAGAGAGAGAGTGAAAGTGAGATATCGAGAGAGAGAACATAGGGACCCAGAAAACCTGAACCTTCACTATGGTGAATCACTGAAACAATGCAGAAAAACACTACAGAAAAAGAAGAAACAGCACATCAGAAATCAGCTCAATGTAATTGAAGAATCTATAGAATCAAACCACTTCTGTGAAAATTGGAATACTCTTAAACAAACAACAACATGAAGAGTTATCAATCCAAAACCGAGATGTATGGATAAACCACTTCTCCAATCTTGTTGGCTCTATAGCAAAGATCAAACATCGAAAACATGATCAAATACACATCTTAGAATTAACTATTAAAGACTACCAGAACCCACTGGATTCTCCAATTACATTGAATAAACTACAGGAGAAAATACAAACACTCCAACCCAAAATGGCCTGTGGGGTTGATGGTATCCCAAATGAAATTATAAAATACACAGATCACAAATTCCAATACTTAACCTATTTAACATCATCCTCAGCTCTGGCATCTTCCCCAATATTTGGAACCAAGGACTGATCACCCCAATCCACAAACTCATTTTTTAAAAATCTTTATTTAACAAGGTAAGTCAGTTCAGAACATATTCTTATTTTCAATGACAGCCTAGGAACAGATTTTATACCTTGTCAGCTTGGGGTTTCGATCTTGCAACCTTTCAGTTACTAGTCCAACACTCTAAGCACTAGGCTACCTGCCGCCATTCATTTGGCATTACGGTCTGCTATACAAATTGATGGAAAGTGGTGTTGGGGGGAAAACACAAGACATTATAAAATCCATGTACACAAACAACAAGTGTGTGTGGTTAAAATTGGCAAAAAATACACACATTTCTTTCCACAGGGCAGGGGGGGTGAGACAGGGATGCAGCTTAAGCCCCACCCTCTTCAACATATATACAGTGCCTTGCGAAAGTATTCGGCCCCCTTGAACTTTGCGACCTTTTGCCACATTTCAGGCTTCAAACATAAAGATATAAAACTGTATTTTTTTGTGAAGAATCAACAACAAGTCTCAGTAAGACAAAAATAACTTTGTTCCAAAAAGCAAGAATTCACTAAATGGGACAAACACCAAGTTGAGACTCTGCATGCAGAATGTTACAAAAATATCCTCCATATACAACGTAAAACACCAAATAATGCATGCAGAGCAGAATTAGGCCGATACCCGCTAATTATAAAAATCCAGAAAAGAGGCGTTAAATTCTACAACCACCTAAAAGGAAGCGATTCCCAAACATTACATGACAAAGAAGAGCGCCCTAAGCAAGCTGGTCCTGGGGCTCTGTTCACAAACACAAACAGACCCCACAGAACCCCAAAAAGACCCCACAGAGCCCCAGGACAGCAACACAATTAGACCCAACCAAATCATGAGAAAACAAAAAGATAATTACTTGACACATTGGAAATAATTTAAGGAAATTAAGGAAATCTAGGAAATATTTGACTATGTACAGACTCAGTGAGCATAGCCTTGCTATTGAGAAAGGCCGCTGAAGACAGACCTGGCTCTCAAGAGAAGATAGACTATGTGCACACTGCCCAAAAAAATGAGGTGGAAACTGAGCTGCACTTGCTCACCTCCTGCCCAATGTATGACCATATTAGAGTTTATTTATTTTCCCTTTTGTACTTTAACTATTTGCACATCATTACATTACTGTATATAGACATAATATGACATTTGTAATGTCTTTATTCTTTTGTAACTTCTATGAGTGTAATGTTTACTGTTCTTTTTATTGTTTATTTCACTTTTGTATGTTATCTACTTCACTTGCTTTGGCAATGTTAACATATGTTTCTCATGCCAATAAAACCCCTTGAATTGAAAGCGACATTGAGAGCGGGACAGGAACAGACGAGAGACAGGTAGTGTGGCCCCTCCTCTCTCCATTAAGTGTCTTAGAAAGGGAAAATAATCCATCAGCAGGTGTTAGGATTGGCCGGAGTGTGTTGACAATTTGCTCAAGATTTCTTTTTTTTCTCCTTTGTATAGAATTTGACAGTGATAAAATCTGATTTATAGTCAGACTGTCCAATAATGGCTTTTGTGGATCGACACTTAGAAACAGTTTACTCTGTTGATGTGATGGGGACATGAATGGGATCCAAAGTCATGTCTCACCGTGGCTGACTGCCAGGACCATCAGAGGAGCTTTTATAAATGGTGCTGTACCAGTGAAAGGACTCCTTGGTGTGTGTGTGTGTGTGTGTGTGTGTGTGTGTGTGTGTGTGTGTGTGTGTGTGTGTGTGTGTGTGTGTGTGTGTGTGTGTGTGTGTGTGTGTGTGTGTGTGTGTGTGTGTGTGTGTGTGTGTGTGTGAGAACAAGAGAAAGAGAGCATATGCCACAGGAGAGTGTAATAAGTAGTAAGTGCATAAGTGGCCCCATCGTGGATCCAGAGATATAATAACCTACAGGACTGCAGTAGGTGTAAGAACATAGGGAAGCAGCCAAGTATATACAATCTATTTATATTCTGTAAAACACTGTACTTACTAAATGTACATTCGTATTCACTCGCTCCCTCACTACATCCCTTCTTCCCTCTCACACTCGCTCCCTCACTACTTCCCTTCTTCCCTCTCACACTCTCTCCCTCACTCCTTCCCTTCTTCCCTCTCACACTCTCTCCCTCACTACTTCCCTTCTTCCCTCTCACACTTTCTCACTCACTACTTCCCTTCTTCCCTCTCACACTCTCTCCCTCACTACTTCCCTTCTTCCCTCTCACACTCTCTCCCTCACTCCTTCCCTTCTTCCCTCTCACACTCTCTCCCTCACTACTTCCCTTCTTCCCTCTCACACTCTCTCCCTCACTACTTCCCTTCTTCCCTCTCACACTCGCTCCCTCACTACTTCCCTTCTTCCCTCTCACACTCGCTCCCTCACTCCTTCCCTAATTCCCTCTCACACTCTCTCCCTCACTCCTTCCCTTCTTCCCTCTCACACTCTCTCCCTCACTACTTCCCTTCTTCCCTCTCACACTCGCTCACTCACTACTTCCCTTCTTCCCTCTCACACTCGCTCCCTCACTCCTTCCCTTCTTCCCTCTCACACTCTCTCCCTCACTCCTTCCCTTCTTCCCTCTCACACTCTCTCCCTCACTACTTCCCTTCTTCCCTCTCACACTTGCTCACTCACTACTTCCCTTTCTTCCCTCTCACACTCGCTCACTCACTACTTCCCTCTCACACTCGCTCACTCACTACTTCTCTTCTTCCCTCTCACACTCGCTCCCTCACTCCTTCCCTAATTCCCTCTCACACTCGCTCACTCACTGCTTCCCTCTCACACTCGCTCACTCACTACTTCCCTCTCACACTCGCTCACGCACTACTTCCCTTCTTCCCTCTCACACTCGATCCCTCACTACTTCCCTTCTTCCCTCTCACACTCGCTCACTCACTCCACTCAATCAAGACAGGTTGACATCCTCTCTTTCTTTCCTTCTTTCTTTATTTCTGTCTCTCTCTCTCTCTCTTTCTTTGTCACTCTCTCAATAAAATGTTCAATGTAATTTCAATTTAAAGGGCTTTATTGGCATGGGAAACATATAAATAATTAAATAGATAATAAACCAAATTGAAATAAATAATAAAAAATGTACAGTAAACATCTCACTCACAAATACATTTCCAATGTCATATTATGGATATACAGTTGAAGTCGGAGGTTTACATACACCTTAGCCAACTACATTTAAACTCAGTTTTTCACAATTCCTGACATTTAAATCCTAGTAAAATTCCCTGTCTTAGGTCAGTTAGGATCACCACTTTATTTTAAGAATGTGAAATGTCAGAATAATAGTAGAGGGAATGATTTATTTCAGTTTTATTTCTTTCCTCACATGTTTCGGGTAGCCTTCCACAAGCTTCCCACAATAAGTTGGGTGAATTTTGGCCCATTCCTCCTGACAGAGCTGGTGTAACTGAGTCAGGCCTCCTTGCTTGCACACACTTTTTCAGTCCTGCCCACTAATTTTCTATAGGATTGAGGTCAGGGCTGTGATGGCCACTCCAATACCTTGACTTTGTTGTCCTTAAGCCATTTTGCCACAACTTTCGAAGTATGCTTGGGGTCATTGTCCATTTGGAAGACCCATTTGCGACCAAGCTTTAACTTCCTGACTGATGTCTTGAGATTTTGCTTCAATATACAGTGGGGCAAAAAAGTATTTAGTCAGCCACCAATTGTGAAAGTTCTCCCACTTAAAAAGATGAGAGAGGCCTGTAATTTTCATCATAGGTACTAACTATGACAGACAAAATGAGAAAAAAAATCCAGAAAATCAAATTGTAGGTATTTAATGAATTTATTTGCAAATTACGGTGGAAAATAAGTATTTGGTCACCTACAAACAAGCACGATTTCTGGCTCTCACAGACCTGTAACTTCTTCTTTAAGAGGCTCCTCTGTCCTCCACTCGTTATCTGTATCAATGGCACATGTTTGAACTTGTTATCAGTATAAAAGACACCTGTCCACAACCTCAAACAGTCACACTCCAAACTCCACTATGGCCAAGACCAAAGAGCTGTCAAAGGACACCAGAAACAAAATTGTACTGAATCTGCAATAGGTAAGCAGCTTGGTTTGAGCAATTATTGGTGGGAGCAATTATTAGGAAATGGAAGACATACAAGACCACTGATAATCTCCCTCGATCTGGGGCTCCACGCAAGATCTCACCCCGTGGGGTCAAAATGATCACAAGAACGGTGAGCAAAAATCCCAGAACCACACGGGGGGACCTAGTGAATGACCTGCAGAGAGCTGGGACCAAAATAACAAAGCCTACCATCAGTAACACACTACGCCACCAGGGACTCAAATACTGCAGTGCCAGACGTGTCCCCCTGCTTAAGCCAGTACATGTCCAGGCCCGTCTGAAGTTTGCTAGAGAGCATTTGGATGATCCAGAAGAAGATTGGGAGAATGTCATATGGTCAGATGAAACCAAAATAGAACTTTTTGGTAAAAACTCAACTCGTCGTGTTTGGAGGACAAAGAATGCTGAGTTGCATCCAAAGAACACCATACCTACTGTGAAGCATGGGGGTGGAAACATCATGCTTTGGGGCTGTTTTTCTGCAAAGGGACCAGGACGACTGATACGTGTAAAGGAAAGAATGAATGGGGCCATGTATCGTGAGTTTTTGAGTGAAAACCTCCTTCCATCATTAAGGTTATTGAAGATGAAACATGACTGGGTCTTTCAGCATGACAATGATCCCAAACACACCGCCCGGGCAACGAAGGAGTGGCTTCGTAAGAAGCATTTCAAGGTCCTGGAGTGACCTAGCCAGTCTCCAGATCTCAACCCCATAGAAAATCTTTGGAGGGAGTTGAAAGTCCGTGTTGCCCAGCAACAGCCCCAAAACATCACTGCTCTAGAGGAGATCTGCATGGAATGGGCCAAAATACCAGCAACAGTGTGTGAAAACCTTGTGAAGAAAACGTTTGACCTCTGTCATTGCCAACAAAGGGTATATAACAAAGTATTGAGATAAACTTTTGTTATTGACCAAATAGTTATTTCCCACCATAATTTGCAAATAAATTCATTAAAAATCCTACAATGTGATTTTCGGGAGAAAAAAATATATATTTTTGTCTGTCATAGTTGAAGTGTACCTATAATGAAAATTACAGTCCTCTCTCATCTTATTAAGTGGGAGAACTTGCACAATTGGTGGCTGACTAAATACTTTTTGCCCCACTGTATCCACATAATTTTCCTTCCTCATGAAGCCATCTATTTTGTGAAGTGCACCAGTCCCTCCTGCAGCAAAGAAAACCCACAACATGATGCTGCCACCCCCGTGCTTCACAGTTGGGATGGTGTTCTTCGGCTTGCAAGCCTCCCCCTTTTTCCTCCTAACACAACGATGGTCATTATGGCCAAACAGTTCTATATTTATTTCATCAGACCAGAGGACATTTCTCCAGAAAGTACGATCTTTGTCTCCATGTGCAGTCGCAAACCATAGTCTGGCTTTTTTAGGGCGGTTTTGGAGCAGTGGCTTCTTCCTTGCTGAGCGCCTTTCAGGTTATGTCGATATAGGACTCGTTTTACTGTGGATATAGATACGTTTGTACCTGTTTCCCCCAGCATCTTCACAAGGTCCTTTGCTGTTGTTCTGGAATTGATTTGCACTTTTCATACCAAAGTACGTTCATCTCTAGGAGACAGAACGCGTCTCCTTCCTGAGCGGTATGACGGCTGCGTGTTCCCATGTTGTTTAAACTTGCATGCTATTGTTTGAACAGATTAATGTGGTACCTTCAGGCGTTTGGAAATTGCTCCCAAGGATGAACCAGACTTGTGGAGTTCTACAATTTGTTTTCTGAGGTCTTGGCTGATTTATTTTGATTTTCCCATGGTGTCAAGCAAAGGGGCACTGAGTTTGGAGGTAGGCCTTGAAATACATCCACAGGTACACCTCCAATTGACTCAAATTATGTCAATTAGCCTATCAGAAGCTTCTAAAGACATGACATAATTTTCTGGAATTTTCCAAGCTGTTTAAATGCATAGTCAACTTAGTGTATGTAAACTTCTGACCCACTGGAATTGTGATACAGTGAATTATAAGTGAAATAATCTGTCTGTAAAAAATTGTTGTAAAAATTGTCATGCACAAAGTAGATGTCCTAACCGACTTGCCAAAACTATAGTTTGTAAACAAGAAATTTGTGGAGTGGTTGAAAAACGAGTTTTAATGACTCCAACCTAAGTGTATGTAAACTTCCGACTTCAACTGTACATAGTGTTGTTATGATGTGCAAATAGTTAAAGTAAAAAGGGAATAGAAATAAACATAAATATAGGTTATATATACAATGGTCTCTCTCTCTCCCTCCCTCCCTCCCTCTTTACCACTCTCTTTATCTCCTCCCCTCACATCCCCGGGGGTTAGGCAGATTTGAATTATTCAACATAATTCAGTTTATTAATGGATAGATAGATAAATAGACAGAAGAAAAACGAGGTGGGGGCTGCACATGACACATGACACAGGCAGAGTCTGTTCCTGACATTTCTAATCTCCATCTGGATGTGGTTGAGATGGCGTGTGGCGTGCTGCTGTGTTTTGTCGTCTGCTGCCTGTGGCAGCTACACAACCACAGAGCCAGGCTCATGGCTATGGGCTGAGGACTCCTGGGGGGATGGAGGTCACATTAGCATACAAAAGCCCCAGCGCTGGGTGCCCTTTCCAGCACCAGCTCCCCCCGGGTCGCCCCCGGAAACTCAGCTGCCCGCAGGGCAGGGGGCCAAAGGACCAAGGGACACACAGGCACTGGGACCCATAGTGTGCAGGAGATGTGCAACCCCAGAGGTACCTCTTCCTTTACACCCCCCAAATATACCGGTTTCAAATACCCCCATGTCTCCATGACAGCAGCATCACTGAAGCTCCAAAATGAAATATGTGCTTCCTAGGTCTATAAATCACAGCATACAGCAGAACAAATACTTTGATATGGGCCATTGCCTACATAATGCTCACTAAAGGGAAACCTATTCATGCAGAATTTAGATGAGGAACATTTTATCTTTCACCGCAGTCTTCCCCCAAATCAGCACCTTCTCCAAATCAGCACCTTCTCCCAAATCAGCACCTTCTCCCAAATCAGCACTGTCTCCCAAATCAGCACCTTCTCCCAAATCAGCACCGTCTCCCAAATCAGCACCTTCTCCCAAATCAGCACCTTCTCCCAAATCAGCACCGTCTCCCAAATCAGCACCTTCTCCCAAATCAGCACCGTCTCCCAAATCAGCACCGTCTCCCAAATCAGCACCGTCTCCCAAATCAGCACCTTCTCCCAAATCAGCACCTTCTCCCAAATCAGCACCGTCTCCCAAATCAGCACCGTCTCCCAAATCAGCACCTTCTCCCAAATCAGCACCGTCTCCCAAATCAGCACCGTCTCCCAAATCAGCACCTTCTCCCAAATCAGCACCTTCTCCCAAATCAGCACTGTCTCCCAAATCAGCACCGTCTCCCAAATCAGCACCGTCTCCCAAATCAGCACCTTCTCCCAAATCAGCACCTTCTCCCAAATCAGCACTGTCTCCCAAATCAGCACCGTCTCCCAAATCAGCACCGTCTCCCAAATCAGCACCGTCTCCCAAATCAGTACCGTCTCCCAAATCAGCGTCGCTGTTGTCTTTTATTTACAGTTTACAGCCCGTCTGTTTACAGTTTAGTTTGGCTCTGTGATGCAATATGTTAATAGCAGTTAGCACAAGGGAAGGCTGAGAAATAGACATTCACTTTGGCAGGAAGCTCTCCTCTCTGAGCTGACAACTGCGAGAGGATGAAGGGAGAAGGTAGGTAAAGTGGTGGAGGTTGGCTATGGGGTTTATATCGATGGAGGGAGGCGGGGGATTGGGTAGAGGGGGGGGGCTGCTTGTATTTCTGGATAGAGGAGAGTGGTTGGGATCTTGGTCGATGATAGCGCTGATGTAGGTTTTGACAGATATTGGTTTTACTGGGGGTTATTGAGTGGATGGAGCAGGCTGCTGGGTGGGTGGTGGTTGCTCTTGTCTCAGGGGTTTTCCATCAGCTCTGATGCAGAGTGACAGGGTACTTTGGGTGGGGATGGAACTAAATGGGGGGGGGGGGGGGGGGGTGCCTCTCAGGTAATACACACACCCTGTAATTATATTGATCACACGGCATGGGAGGCACTGTATCTGCATACTGGGTTAGAAACAGGCAGGCAGGCCAGGAAGAAAACTGACTGGATTGTTGACAGCACAGTCGCCGTGACAGTCAACTACGTTGTTTATGCCACAATTACCAAGATTGAATTCAATCAGTCAGGCCAATGCATTTTTTCATTGCAATTATGCAAAAGACCTGCAGCTCCGTGTGCCTCAGCGTGGTGGCTTGTGCTACTGCCTCAGTTTATATTGATTATTTTATTCGTTAAAATGAAGTCCTTAAGAAGACTGTCACTCACTAGTGTCCCCACTGCCATATCACATGCCTGCTCACCCCCATGAAAAAAATCACTGTTAATATAATTGATGTAATATGCCACAAGCAACAATAAGGTATAACATCTAATCATGTTAAGTAGTCATCGCCGAGCTGTAATTAAACTGTTTGAGACAAGTGATTACTAAGGCTGATAGAGAATGGGAAAATATAATTGCGACGTTATGCAAATACTAATTCACCCTGCTCTAATTGCAAGCTTTTTTATCCTAATATTTATGGTCTTGTGTCTATGTTATTATCGCATTGACCACAATGCATTGGGAATGTAGGCGGGTGTGCCGGAGATGGAGATTGAGAGGGAGGGGCTAGTACACTTCTACACGCTCTTGTGCACATCTCTGTTAACACCCAGGCCCTGCAGTCTGTCTCTGCTAATGGAGGCTCCACCATCCCATCATGCCATGCTGCCATCCAGAACAGCCAGGGAGATTGTTCACAAACGAGCCTGTTGGCAAATTAGCCAGCACACGTTAAGCTGGAGCATTATGCTAAAGCTGGCTGAATATCACTGCATGCTCACTGACCAGTGAGTGATTCCAGAAACCCATACACTCCTCGGTGCCGTGCCACCACCCCCCTTCCCCCCCCCCCCCCCCGGCCTATTGGGGGGGCAGAGGAGTCACTGATTGGCCCCTCAGACTGAAGGACTAGAGTACTGTGGGATGTTTGATGATGAGGCAGCAGCATGGCCATGTGTGTGTTGATCAGAAGGAGACGGGCTGAGAGATGGAGGCCTGGCCTGAGAACGACCTCCTCCTTCCTGATTACTTACTGTAAGGCCTCAGTTTTCCTGTTTCTATCCAAATTAATTTTTCCAGGCACTCACTGAGACCTCTCAGCACCACCCTCCCCCAACCAACTTCCACTCTTGTTTGGTGTGCATGTCTTTTCTTATTTTACCTTTATTTAACTAGGCAAGTCAGTTAAGAACAAATTCTTATTTTCAATGACGGCCTAGGAACAGTGGGTTAACTGCCTGTTCAGGGGCAGAACATGGCTGTCAGCTCGGGGATTTCAACTTGCAACCTTCTGGTTACTAGTCCAACGCTCTAACCACTAGGCTGCCCTGCCGCCCCCGGTCCCACTGGAGCCCCGCACTGCGCTTCCTCAGCCTTCATAATATTCACTCTTAGGCAGCGCTGCTACAGTCACTGGGAAGTTGAGCTGAAGCCTGCGTTGTTCGTTCGCCATGCCGCCAATTCCCGTGATGCTCCTTTCTCTGCCCCTGCTGGGCTGGCGGTGAGGTTTGATTGGATGCTGGTTGGGGGGCTCCAATCAGGCAAATCTGTGGTCTGTGTGCTGTGATTCTGCGAGGCTGAGCATGTGGGGCTCAGTAGAGTCTGGCTCTGGCCTTCTGGAGGCGTCAGAGTGGAGAGCCATGTGTCTCAGTCTCACACTTTCAGCAGCACCGCTCTCTCTGCATGACACTCTGCCCATGACACTCTGCCCATGACACTCTGCCCTGGTTTAAAGACTCTCCAGGCAGGCATCACACTGTCGTCACAGCACAGCCATGCTAAAGACCCAAATGCCAGAAAGCACAGGCCTATTGTAAATGTATCGGTTTTCTTCTTTCTTCATCCCTCTGGGAAGCTATAGCTTTCTGCCACTCTTGTTCTAGCCCTCAGCTAGATGTCAAAGTGAAAGTGGTGTATGCGTAAGAAGCAGTTCCCTTTGGCTGGTCAGTAAGAATGTACCTTTCTCTGTGAGCAGTCAGCCCCTGTATTTAAGAGCGCAGGGCTCACCCCTATGCAGATTTGGGGGGCTAATTGATTTGTATTACCTGATTGCTCATCTTATTAAAAGCCCTTATAGTCAGTTTGTGCCGGGGCCAGTGTGACGGTGGTGCGGACTTCAACATAAGCACAGAGTATTTATACTTTTTCTTTCTCTTTTTTTTATGTAACTTTTATTTAACTTGGCAAGTCATACCTTAATGCTCTTACTTCTCCCAGAACAGTCAATTATTCTACTCTCCTCTGCTCAGATGATGATGCCCAGCAATAATAATGCCCCCTATAATGGAGATTAAGATTCTATTTTGGTGTATAAACCCAGACATGCCCTATTGCACCCTTTAAAAAAACACACAGTCCATTTCTTCCCATTACGTTGAGCTTTGAATTATCAGAGGTGGCTGGGCTATTTCTTTTTAAGCGGTGCCAGAATGCAGCGTGATGCGCCCTGGGAGTGCGGTAGCAGACTGAGTAAAGCTTGGCTTTGTTTTGGTTCTTCAAGTGGATGTGAAGTATTCCCACAGGGTGAGGTGGTAGTGGCTACTGCTGTGATTGCACAGCTTTGATCTCGGTTAAGAGAAGAGAAAGAAATAAAAAAATAAAAACATGTTTTTGTTCATTGTTTGACCTATCAATCTCCCCCAGTCTTGTGAGTTTGCTAAGAATCAGTCAGAATAGCCTTTGAAACAACATATTTGTTTGATTTCTGTGATTTTCAGTTTCAGTTCCGTTTTCCGGTAATAGGTTTTTTGCATTTTAGCCTATTCATTGATTAAAATACAAATTGATATCGCGCGAGAGCTGCTGATACAGCTCAAACAGATGTTTGTTGCTGCAGTTCTAATAAGCCCAATCAGTGCGCAACAATTCTAAAGGCAATCGTGTATAAAAAACAATGGCCACGATTTAAAAATAGCTATTTTATTTCTCAACTGGTAATTGAAGCGCGCTTCCCATTCGCCTTTCAAGTGCATATAGGCATCTAGGCAGGCTTCATTCAGTGCGTCACACACCACTTCACAATGAGCTGGAGGCAGTATGCATTTTGAAAACTGATACTTAATTGTTTGAAACCTGAAGGTTTTAGACATATTATGAGGCAGGTCTTACCTTGCTTCTACGTAGCCTAGCTAAAATCCAACCTTGCGTGCAGGAAATGATTCTATAAAGACTTCCGTATGCCATTGAAACCAGTAGTCTTTTTCTCTCATGTTCTATTGGTTTTCAAATCAACTTTCTGTCCTTGTCCAGTAGCCAAAGGCACAATCCCAGTCATATTAGCAACCCATGCTAGTTGTTGCATAAGCCTGTTTATATCTCTGTTATATTAAACCGCTCACAGTGTTTTCCTGCTACTTGCATTATTGAACAGATATTGTTACGTAGCCCCTACTATGGGGGATTGTAGATTGACATAGGCTAGTGATTTTACTGTTCGTTACTTGTCTTGTTGGTGCGGTTATAATGTGAAAAAATAATAGGTTATCAACATTTTATGCTAAATTCTCCCATCTGTTGCATGAGCCTAATTTCTTTTAAAAAAAATGGATGCAAGCTAGGCCTACTTGTTGTATGAATTTGGGATCTATCGTCCCACAAATGTCCCAGAGTCTGTTTGGAATAGGCTATTTCTTTTTTGCACAGAACAACAAGCTGACCAATAGAATAGGTCAACTTTTGTACTATGGGGGATAGTAGATTGACATAGGCTAGTGATTTTGCTGTTCCTTACTCGTCTTGTTTGCTGAGGAAAAGTAAATGTGGGCAGTTATTCTAGAATAGGAGGTGCGTGGGTTTCAACTTTGGGGAAGTTAATTCTCACCATAAAAATGAAGGTTTATAAAAAAGCATTCCATGCATCCTCACATTTGCATACTTCTGGAAGATAGCCTAGCATTCCTAATGTGATGATTAGATTTGATAGTTATAACTAAGACCTAATAATATAACTCAATCACTGTTCGCTAAAAAGGCTGTTCAATACAGTGTGTAGTAGGCCAAGGCTATATCTGATATATACTATTCTTCTCTTTTCTTTCCACGGGAAAATGTTGGCCTTTTATAAACACATTTCATGTAATTCTACTACAGTTTATATAACTGGAGACATATTTTTTAATACGGCAAGAATTACAGGGAAGGCTACTCTGCCGACACTGACAAACATATCAGTAAAAACGACGTGGTCTGATTCATATACTAGGCCTACGAAAAGGGGAGACACAAATACAATATGAGGAGGAAATTATTGTCCAAAAACTAAGAAAAGTGGCACTGACCCAATGATAAAGACAGTGAATATGCAAACTCACCGGGATAAGGCAGATGTTCTCTGCTGGTGCCAACAAGATAGGGTACTTTTCATTGAATTAAGTTGAGAAATGTGATAATTGAAATACAGATTGGAGTATTTTCATTGTCTTGTCTTCACAGAAATAGCCATTTGTTTTCCAAATTGTTTTATATTGCGACGTGACTGGCTGGTCTCTGCTTTTCAATGAGAGTCGCAACTCAGCAATCATCTATTTGGTATTTGCGGTGAGCTCTGTCCAATTTGTGGGCCCTTCCTACTAGAGGTTGACCGATTAATCAGAATGGCCGATTAATTAGGGCCGATCTCAAGTTTTCATAACAATCAGAAATCTGTCTTTTTTTTTTTTTACACCTTTATTTAAACTTTATTTAACTAGGCTAGTCAGTTAAGAACACATTCTTATTGTCAATGACGGCCTAGGAACGGTGGATTAACTGCCTTGTTCAGGTGGCAGAACGACAGATTTCTACCTTGTCAGCTCAGGGATCCAATCTTGCAACCTTACGGTTAACTAGTCCAACGCTCTAACCACCTGCCTCATGAGGAGCCCGCCTGTTACTCGAATGCAGTAAGAAGCCAAGGTAAGTTGCTAGCTAGCATTAAACGTAATCAATCATAATCACTAGTTATAACTACACATGGTTGATGATATTACTAGTTTATCTAGCGTGTCCTGCTTTGCATATAATCTATGCGGTGCGCATACGCGAAAAAGGACTGTCGTTGCTCCAACGTGTACCTAACCATAAACACCAATGGCTTTCTTAAAATCAATACACAGAAGTATATATTTTTAAACCTGCATGTTTAGCTAAAAGAAATCCAGATAGGTAGGCAATATTAACCAGGTGAAATTGTGTCACTTCTCTTGCGTTCACTGCACGCAGAGTCAGGGTATATGCAACAGTTTGGGCCGCCTGGCTCATTGCGAGCTAATTTGCCAGAATTTTACGTAATTATGACATAACATTGAAGGTTGTGCAATGTAACAGGAATATTTAGACTGATGGATGCCACCTGTTAGATAAAATACGCAACGGTTAAGTATTTCACTGACAGAATAAACGTCTTATTTTCGAGATGATAGTTTCCAGATTCGACCATATTAATGACCTAAGGCTCTCATTTCTGTGTGTTATTATGTTATAATTAAGTCTATGATTTGATAGAGCAGTCTGACTGAGCAGCATCAGTCATCAGGTGGTAGGCAGCATCAGGCTCGTAAGCATTCATTCAAACAGCACTTTTGTGCGTTTTGCCAGCAGCTCTGCTGTTTATGACTTCAAGCCTATCAGCTCCCGAGATTAGGCTTGTGTAACCGATGTGAAATGGCTAGCTAGTTAGCGGGGTGTGCGCTAATAGGTAGGAGCGAGGAGGTAGGAGCGAGGAGAGGGACGGAAGCTATACTGTTACACTGGCAATACTAAAGTGCCTGTAAGAACATCCAATAGTGAAAGGTATATGAAATACAAATGGAGTATAGAGAGAAATAGTCTTATAATTCCTATAATATCTACAACCTAAACTTCTTACCTGGGAATATTGAAGACTCATGTTAAAAGGAACCACCAGCTTTCATATGTTCTCATGTTCTGAGCAAGGAACTGAAACGTTAGCTTTCTTACATGGCACATATTGCACTTTTACTTTCTTCTCCAACACTTTGTTTTTGCATTATTTAAACTAAATTAAACATTTCATTATTTACTTGAGGCTAAATTGATTTTATTAATGTATTATATTAAGTTCAAATAAGTGTTCATTCAGCATTGTTGTAATTGTCATTATAACAAATACATTTAAAAAATCGGCCGATCAATCGGTATCGGCTTTCTTGTCCTCCAATAATCGGTATCGGTATCGGCGTTGAAAAATCATAATCTATGCGATTTAAAACAATCCACTTTTAATTGTTTTGCTAATGATCCTCTGTGGCCAAATCATGCTGGTGTAGTAGCCTATTTTGAATTATTGTATTTATTTATGTATAGACAGAATTAAGCTAATTAGGCTATTTAATGTTCGCAAATTAATAACATTTACTTTAGGGAAGCTTCCCCTAGCCTTATGTACATGCCGCTTATGTATTCTAACATCTTCAAATTGCTCATCAGAATTCGCTAACAATGAATCCAATGAATCTTTAATGAATCTGTAAGGATGAATTACCATAAACTAAATGTGATTTCTGTAATTCTGAGAACCACGGGTGGATGCCCTTATCAGGTTACTTAGCGAATGCATATGGGTCTGGTATCACTACTTTAGCTGGAACAGTATCTTTAGTCTCTTCATTGCCGTCGGTGATCAGGGCTACCACTGTTGTGTCGTCAGCAAACGTAATGATGGTGTTGGAGTCGTGCGTGACCACGCAGTCGTGGGTGAACAGGGAGTACATGAAGGGACTAAGCACACACCCCTGTGTGGTGTATGTGTTGTAGCCTTCCCTCACCACCAGTGGGCTGCCTGTTAGGAAGTCCAAGATCCAGTTGCAAAGGGAGGTGTTCAGTCCCAGGGTCCTTAGCTTGGAGGGCACTATGGTGTTTAATGCTTAGCTGTTGTTAATGAACGGCATTCTCACATAGGTGTTCCTTTTGTCCAGGTGGGAAAGGGCAGTGTGGAGTGAAATAGAGATTGTGTCATATGTGGATCTGTTGGGGTGGTATGTGAATTGGAGTGGGTCCAGGGTGTCTGGGATAATGGTGTTGATGTGAGCCATGACCAGCTTTTCAAAGCATTTCCTGACTACAAACGTGATTGCTACTGGGCGATAGTCATTTAGACACGTTACCTTGGCGTTCTTGGGAACAAGGAATATGATGGTCTGCTTGGTATTACAGACAGGGTCAGGGAGTGGTTGAAAATGCCAGTGAAGATATTTGCCAGCTGGTCAGCCCATGCTTTGAGTACCTGATAATCCTTCTGGCCTGCGGCCTTGTGAATGTTAACCTGTTTAAACTTCTTAAAGGTCTGGAACATATTCCAGTCTGTGCTAGCAAAACAGTCCTGTAGCTTCCACTTCACTGATCCACTTCCATTTTGAGTGCGTCACTGGTACCTCCTGTTTGAGTTCTTGCTTGTAAGCAGAGATCAGAAGGGTAGAGTTATTATAGTCATTGTAGTTAATTACTACATCCTTGCGCTGAACTAGGTTGAATATTTGCTTACTGAAGCTACAACTCCCTTCAGCATAGCGTCCCACATAGTGCTCGACAAAATTTATTTCGCAAATGATTTGATTTCTCTCTAGAGAGGGCTCACCCAAAAAATAACTAAATTGAATTCAATTAATTGAACCGACATCGGTCAATTCATTCTTTAATAACAAAAAAAGACTAAACGTCAGATCATCGCTCAGCGCTAGTAAATAGTATGGTCTTCAGCTTATAATGAGGTATTCTAACTGAGGCGAGCAGAACCTGAGACTTCCTTAATATTAGAGATCGCACACCAGCTGTTGTTAACAAGGAGACACAACCCCTCTTGAGTTTACCCAACGCTGCCGTTCTGTCCTGCAGATGTTTAGAAAAAACAGCTAGATTTATATTTTCGATTTCCTTGTTCAGCCACGACTCGGAGAGACATAGGATATTACAGTTTTTCAGATCACGTTTATAGGATAGTCTCAAACGGAGCTCATCGAGTTTATTTTCCAATGATTGCACGTTCGCTAATGGAATGGAGGGTAGAGGTAGATTACACAAGGCTTGTCTGAGCTAAGGATTTTCACTCCTCTCTTTGGTTGTAGAACGTGGCTGGTGGAATAGCAGATCAAAGCCTCTTTCACAGCCTCCCACCGCATCATTTACACATCTGTGAAATGTACAATCAGGACTCAAAAATCTGTCTCTCGCATTCATTAAACCTGGTGAAATAAAATATTTATTTTTATGAAAATAAACATACGGCAAATGAATGAATAAATGAATATGACCAAAAACAAAGGTTAGGTGGAGGATACAAGTGTCCAGTTCCTTTTTAACCAGGAGTATTCACTACTGCTTATTAATTCTGTTTATTCTTTTAGCGTTGGTCATTGCTCCCCTCTCTTCAAACAGGGAACCTTTCAATACATTAGGAGACCCACAGGGATGCATTATTCAAAAGTGAATTGTCATTGCTGTGAGCGGCGTGTTTACTATAGCCTGCCTATTTACCATAGTAACTCATGAAATATGGAACTGGTTGAGGGGGCATTCATGTGTTGATGTAAGCAGGAGAAGTGCCGTTGGATGTGATGTATGTATGAGAGGTTTCCTGTGCTGGCTGCTGACTGCTGGCTGCCAGTGAGGAGGGAGAGGATTTAGTCAAGGAGATTCCCTCCTCACAACTGCCAAGGTTTTACTCTCATATTCTCACTTCACACACAGTGAGCTCCAATAGTATTGGGACAGTGCCATTTTTGTTTGTTTTGACTCTGTACTCCAGGTCTTTGAATTTGGAATGATACAATGACAATGAGGTTAAAGGGCAGACTGTCAGCTTAAATTTGAGGGTATTTTCAACCACATCAGATGAACTGTTTAGAAATCACAACACTTTTTGTACATTGCCCCCCCCCCCCCATTTTAGGGAACCAAAATAATTGGGACAAATTCAGTTATGTGTATTAAAGTTGTAAAAAGTGAAGTAATCGGTCGCATATTCATAGAACACAATGACTACACCAAGCTAGTGACTTTACACATTTGTTGGATGCATTTGCTGTTTGTTTTGGTTGTGTTTCAGATTATTTTGTGCCCAATAGAAATGAATCGTACATTTTGTGTAATTTGGTGTCACTTTTATTGTAAATAAGAATAGAATATGTTTCTAAACTCTTCTACATCAATGTGGAGGATACCATGATTAAGGATAATCCTGAATGATGAGTGAAAAAGTAACAAATGTACAATTATCATACCCCAAAGACATTATAATTATAGGGAGGTTATCATTTTTCTGGGGGGGGGTATAATATTTGTGTGTCTAACTTTCTCACTCATCATACTTCACGTTTCATTCAGGTTTATCCGTAATCATGGTAGCATCCACATTAATGTAGTCATTGTGTGCTATGAATATGGGACCAAATACTTCACTTTTTACTACTTTAATACACATAACTCAGCAAAAAATGAAACGTCCTCTCACTGTCAACTGCTTTTATTTTCAGCAAACTTAACATGTGTAAATATTTGTATGAACATAAGATTCAACAACTGAGACATAAACTGAACAAGTTCCACAGACATGTGACTAACAGAAATTGAATAATGTGTCCCTGAACAAAGGGGGTGTCAAAATCAAAAGTAACAGTCAGTATCTGGTTTGGCCAACAGCTGCATTAAGTACTGCAGTGCATCTCCTCCTCATGGACTGAACCAGGTTGGCCAGTTCTTGCTGTGAGATGTTACCCCACTCTTCCACCAAGGCACCTGCAAGTTCCCGGACATTTCTGGGGGGAAAGGACCTAGCCCTCACCCTCCGATCCAAAAGGTCCCAGACGTGCTCAATGGGATTGAGATCCGGGCTCTTCGCTGGCCATGGCAGAACACTGACATTCCTGTCTTGCAGGAAATCACACACAGAATGAGCAGTATGGCTGGTGGCATTGTCATGTCAGGATGAGCCTGCAGGAAGCGTACCACATGAGGGTGGAGGATGTCTTCCCTGTAACGCACAGCGTTGAGATTGCCTGCAATGACAACAAACTCAGTCCAATGATGCTGTGATACACCACCCCAGATCATGACGGACCGTCAACCTCCAAATCGATGCCGCTCCAGAGTATAGGCCTCGGTGTAACGCTCATTCCCTCGACGATAAATGTGAGTCCGACCATCCCCTGGTGAGACAAAACTGCGACTCATCAGTGAAGAGCACCTTTTGCCAGTCCTGTCTGGTCCAGTGACGGTGGGTTTGTGCCCATAGGCGACGTTGTTGCTGGTGATGTCTGGTGAGGACATGCCTTACATCAGGCCTACAAGCCCTCAGTCCAGCTTCTCTCAACCTATTGCGGACAGTTTGAGCACTGATGGAGGGATTGTGCGTTCCTGGTGTAACTCGGGCAGTTGTTGTTGCCATCCTGTACCTGTCCCGCAGGTGTGATGTCTGGATGTACCGATCCTGTGCAGGTGTTGTTACACGTAGTCTGCCACTGCGAGGACGATCAGCTGTCCGTCCTGTCTCCCTGTAGCGCTGTCTTAGGCGTCTCACAGTACGGACATTGCAATTTATTGCCCTGGCCACATCTGCAGTCCTCATGCCTCCTTGCAGCATGCCTAGGGCACTTTCACGCATATGTGCAGGGACCCAGGGCCTCTTTCTTTTGGTGTTTTTCAGAGTCAGTAGAAAGGCCTCTTTAGTGTCCTAAGTTTTCATAACTGTGACCTTAATTGCCTACCGTCTGGAAGCTGTTAGTGTCTTAATGACCGTTCCACAGGTGCATGTTCATTGTTTATGGTTCAAAGGACAAGCATGGAAACAGAGTTTAAACCCTATACAATGAAGATCTGTGAAGTTATTTGGATTTTTACAAATTATCTTTGAAAGATAGGGTCCTTAAAAAGGGACTTTATTTTTTTTTGCTGAGTTTATACGTACATTTGTCCCAATTTTTTTGGTCCCCTAAAATGGGAGGACTATGAACAAAAAGTGCTGTAATTTGTAAACGGTTCACCCAATATGGATGAGAATATCCTCAAATGAACGCTGCACTTTAACCCCATTGTCATTGCATCATTTCAAATCCAAAGTGCTGGAGTACAGAGCCAAAGCAACAACACACAAATTTCAATGACGGCCTACCCCCGGTTGTTATACAGCCTGGAATCAAACCATGGTCTGTAGTGACACCTCTAGCATTGAGATGCAGTGCTTTAGACCGGTGCCTTAGACCGCTGCACCGGGTCTAAGCCTTTCAGTATCTGTAAAAACCCTCCTAGCCCAGCTCTTAGTTAGGGAAGACTGGGGTCCGAGCTCCAAAAGCTGTGCCTCCCAGTAAGGAGAGTTTAGATGTCACCTTGAGATCACCCAGTAATTAAAACACAGGCTCTAAAACGGTGAGCGTATTGACCGAGCCACTCTAGTGAAGTGGATGGCTAATGGTGTCTGTTTGAGTGGGTGTGAAATAGGGCTGTTTTTGCCCGCATGAAGTGGCCCTCCCCAAAGATGAGTGATTGCGTTCTCTGTGAACTCCTGGGCTCACCGGTTGATTTAATTGAGTTGAATTAAACTTAAGCCAGGTAGGAATGGAGACAGAGGGGAAATCCATGCTGTTGATCTATAAAACCCATTAGGCCTTCGATCTGGATCATACATCTTATTTTCCTGAGAAAAATCTAGTCACACCTCACACACATCATACCTACCTATACCACAAGCCATTATACCTTAGCCTATAGGCAGGGAGGAATCATAGGAGACATTATTATTTGACTGACCTGAGATCAGCTACTAATGGAACTGCACATGCTGATATAGAGTATAATAAGGTGCAATAACTCGTTTTGCATGTTAATTTGCATATAATGGGTAAATGTACCGTTTTAAGATAATTATATAATCAATATATTACTAAAATATGACTTAGAAATACTTTATATTAAATTGTAATATCACTACTTTAGCTAGAACAGTATCTGTAGTCTCTTCTGAACCAGTGGAGTGAGCCCTAGATTTGAGATGAATGCACAGCCTGGTGTTTCTATGTGATACAAATGTCTCTGCAAATCATCCAAGTGTGTTAAATTGAAATAAAAAACATGTTGTAATTCAATGATCAACAGATGATTGGGGGCATGCCTTGCTGCCTGCCAACTGATACGGGGCTGAGCTGCCAAATCAGCCTTAAAAACAGGCCTCTGCAGAAGAGCTTATCTCCTGTTGTTGCTCTTTCTCAGCGTAATGTCGCCCTCACCATATGTACACACAGCGGCAGAGCAGCTAGCGCCTGGCCTCACACATCACTGTCTGCAGAATGCAGCCGCACAGCCTCCCCGCCTGCCTCACAATGACGTCTCCATGACTGCGGTGGCATTTGAAGTTATCAGCCCTTGTTGTTGTGATTCCCACAGATGATATGTTGATTCTAGAAATGCTATGATTAGCCGATATTGTTCAAGCTTCCCTTGAGAAAAGCTGCTTAAAGGCACCAGATAAAAAGGGATTGCAGGGAAAATTTTATTTTTATCGGCTACATTTGAATTCTACCTTGTATTGTGACAGGACGGGATGATATGGGGAGGGAGGGAGGTTAAATTGATCCCACCCTGGGTTATTGATTTGGTTGACAGGCCAGTGTAGGGCTACATACTGTAACATATACAGAATGGTCTGCTACGGTATGGATGGAGAGCAGATATTGTGGGCTAGAGCTCCAGTTTCTCTTCTCTAACAGAATGGTACACCGCCCTGTGTTGACTCACAGCTATTAAACACACACGTAGACACGTTTCCCAGGGAGTTAAGTCAAAGTCCCATGCCTTTTCCAGCTAAATTATTCTACATAAAAAGCGGAGCTGGCCACTGGAAAAGCCATACTGACATGTTTGTCATAGGATCTGACTCGGAGCTGTGCTTACTTTGGACTAAGCTCTGTACACACGTTTCCTCCTACTCAGAGTAGTACTGAGGTCTATGGAGACCCGGAGAGATCATGTCAACCAATATAACATCTTACCTAAAAGCTTTCTCCATCGGTGATCATATAAAATTATCAAAGGTGTTCACTAAGGGTTTTTCGGACGGTTCAGAAGCTGATTGAACTCTATTCAGTTTATCGGCTCTCTGTGGACAGGAACGGGTGATTAAGGCTTCGGATTCGTCACAGGGAAACTGTTGAACAGTGGAATAGCTCTGTTTGAAATAAGAGCCCTTTTTAAACGCAGGAAGGAATGAAAGTGGGCTAGACGTGAGGATGTGCTCTCTCTCTGCGTCCTGACTGCCTCAGAGAGCCTCAGAGAGACGCACCTTTCGAAAAGGGAGAATTCTGTTCACGTTAACTGGCAATAGAGTGAACTATTACCAGAGACGCTGAGAGGTACAGAAAGGCTTTAGTCTGAGTAAATGTGCTTGAAATACAGAGTAAATATTGAACCATTTGGACAGTGTGTGCATCTCTGTGTGTGTTGGTAAGTTTGTAAGATATGTCTAACTCTGTGTGTTTATGAGTTAGCTTAAGAATATATTTGCTTGTGCAGGTGTGTTACTTCCTGTGTATGTGTGTGTTTGTGAGTGTCTTTGTGCTCCTTGAGCGGATTGAGGCAGGCTGTGTGAAGTGTTATCTGCCTCTGTGGAGGGGTGACAGCTAATCACCGACCCTGACGAATTCTAGGAGAGAGATGGGGTGGGGGCGTCTGGGGGACTTTGGATCTGGAATCTCCTCATTCCAAACCCCTGGATTAGTGCTCTGGCCATCTGAGGCTGAGGCAGACTGTTCTGTTGGCCTACCACCTGACCCAGTCCATCCCAGCCAGCCCATCCCGGCCAGCCCATCCCGGCCCAGTCCATCCCGGCCCAGCCCATCCCGGCCCAGTCCATCCCGGCCCAGCCCATCCCGGCCCGGCCCAGCCCATCCCGGCCCAGCCCATACCGGCCAGCCCATCCCGGTCAGCCCACCCGGCCCAGCCCATCCCGGCCAGCCCATCCCGGCCCAGCCCATCCGGCCCAGCCCATCCCGGCCCATCCCGGCCCAGCCCATCCCGGCCCAGCCCACCCCGGCCCAGCGCAGCATGGCTAAAAGCAGACAGATCAAGAGAGATATATAGACTGCGATAGGGAACCAGTGACAGCACTTTGTGACATTTGCTGATGAGCTGAATACATTTCCATGTTTATCCACTCTCTCAGTGGCTCCTTTGATCTCCCTCTGCCTGAGCTGCTCATACATTCCCAGCCTCACTGAGAATATCTACAGATTTGTGTTAACACATAGTCGTGTGTTCTGAGGGGAGAGAGTGTGGGGAAAAGGAGGGGAAACAACGCCTTTCAAGAGGTGCCTTGTCAGGTAGAAGGAGATCAGCAATTATTACCTCACCATCTCATTAATCTCTGTAGACGACAACAATGCTAAAAGCATTTGTAGATCATTTGCGGTGTGTGGTGGGATAACGCGTCTGTGATTCAGTGTGACAGGGCTTGTTGTGTTGCCTGTTGACACAGTGGAGATCACAGGGCCGGGGGGAGCTGGGCTGTCGTGAGCAGGGTTGCTGGTTTCGTGAGATGGTTGCCGGCAGGCAGGCAGCATAGCAGGCTGGAGAGAGACAGGGACAGACAGAGACAGGGTCTGTATTTTCAGGAACAACGTGATGCTACTATCTTACCTATATCTGTTATCGCATGCAGCTGTTTATCATGTTCTAGGATTAGCAACAACAAGACCAACAAAGAATATAATCTGTGTGCAGAATATGGATTTAGTGGATTGGTTATTCTTTTTGCAAAGGATAGCTGCAAAATTGAGGGAAATTTCCCCCAAAAAACTATCTTGGTATTTTTTTTATTGTTAATACAGTCCCAAAATGTTATCAAGTTATCAAGATATTGGTTCTTTTAAGAAGCAAAGTGTCACCCGCCGACATCTTCATGACACTTTGCATGTTAAAAGTCCAAGACTAATGAACAAAATTCTGAAATATATTTTTTTAGTGGAATTTCCCTTTCAGTACTGCTACACACACGATTTATACAATTTGACAAATAATGTATGTATTTGTCACCGGCTCATTGGGGTCCCTGTGAGTTTTAAGTAGTGGGATTTAAAACTCCCTTTAGAGCAAATATGTCCACAACAACATAACCCACCACCAGGCAGGCAGTGAGCCCTTTGGTCTGTGGCTCCTGGCCCCTCTGGTACCGTCTACTATGGTAATGTGTCTAGTTTTCAGACTGATTGGCAGGTCTCCCGGTGTGTGTGTGTGATGGGTGTCGTGCTGAGCCTGCCCCATAGAGAGGCCCTCCCCTGCCTGCAGTCACGCACCTCCCACTGAGTCCCCAAACGTGTGCTCCCTCTGATTGACTCACCCAGGGCCCAGGCAGGCAGACACCACAGCCCCTGACTGCAGGATAGGAGTTAGGAGTCCTAACAATACAGAGCATGATTGGGACAACCCCACTGAGTCACACAGTCACTGACTACCAACCACCTACTGTTAGACTGACAGACAGACAGACAGACAGACAGACAGACAGACAGACAGACAGACAGACAGACAGACACACAGACAGACAGACAGACACACAGACACACAGACAGACAGACAGACAGACACACACACACAGACAGACAGACAGACAGACAGACAGACAGACAGACAGACACACAGACACACAGACACACAGACACACAGACACACAGACAGACAGACAGACAGACAGACAGACAGACAGACAGACAGACAGACAGACAGAGACAGACACACAGACACACAGACAGACAGACAGACAGACAGACAGACAGACAGACACACAGACACACAGACAGACAGACAGACAGAATTGGGCCTTTGGAAAATGTTTTACTTTGATTTCTCAAAATGAATATTTGTCATTCTAACAAGGCCAAGCAGAGTGGGAAAAATATATTATAATACCTTTCTATACCATCAAAGGACTTATTCATGTAATTTATCCTTGAGCTGTCATTGTTATTTCACATTTTTGCATCAGTATTGTAATTGGCTTATGACTGAATAACAGAATATTACATTTAACAATGGGCCTATTCAACATCTCTCTCTGCATGCATGGCATCTTTGTGTTCATCTAATATTGCGTTCGCTGTTCAAAAGAGTGGAATACAAAAACACATTTAAACCCCTAGCCTTGGGTGGTTTGGTGAACATTTCTCCTTCCTCAGCCCCCTTTCTGTGGCTTCATAATGTGAACGTGTAAATCGTGGCTAAAAGGACATTCTGCAGAGCTGTAACATATCCGCTCAGTTGTCATCAGCCAGCATCATCATTCTCATGTTGTCATGGTAGTTTAGGGCGAGGGAGGAGAGGATAGGTGGAGGATGGTTAGAGAATGCAGGTCACTTTCCAAACAGAGACCTTGTTGTGGGAGGCGGCATCCTTGTGAAGGGCTGATAAGGCTCTGTGTGTAGGCTTCAACCTGATGATGAATCACCTGCTTATCTGGCTCAGCCCAGAGAGGATGGTACAGGATCCAGGCCGCCCGCCCAGCCGCCCATCAGAGACAGGAAGAGGAGCAGGGCTCACCCTCAGCTCACAGTACAGCGCAGGGCTGGGACAGAGACGTTATCAACCATCGGCCCCACTGACATCATATCCTGTCATTCATACATCTTTATATACAGTTATAGAGAGCTAAGTGCCATACATCTATATTTATATTTCATCTATAAATCAAACACCCTATACAGTACATCTTTACAGCTCAGGTATGACTGCTGGCTCAGGCAGGGATATTATCACGGTACATCTTTAAAGCTCAGGTAAAATCCACTTCAATCAGTGTAGATGAAGGGGAGTAGACAGGTTAAAGAAGGATTTTTAAGCCTTGAGACAATTGAGACATGGATTGCTTTAATTATTTGTTACTTTTATTTCTTATTTTGTACTTATTTTTTAATTGTTTTACCTAGGAGGTATTTTTCTTAAAACTGCATTGTTGGTTAAGAGCGTGTAAGTAAGGTCTACCTACACCTGTTGTATTCGGCGCATGTGACAAATACAATTTGATTTGATTTGAATGTGTGTCATTCAGAGGGTGAATAGGCAAGACAAAATATTTAAGTGCCTTTGAATGGGGTATGGTAGTAGGTACCAGGCACCCATCGGTTTGAGGGTGTCAAGAACTGCAACGCTGCTGGGTTTTTCAACAGTTTCCCATGTGTATCAAGAATGGTCCACCACTCAAAGGACATCCAGTCAACTTAACACAACTGTGGGAAGCATTGGAGTGGGCATGTGGAAAGCATTCGACACCTTATAGAGTCCATGCCCGACGGATTGAGGCTGTTCTGAGAGCAAAAGCAGGGTGCAACTCAATATTAGGAAGGTGTTCCTAATGTTGAAATGGTCTGGTATGAAAGGGGAGGGACTAACACTAACACTGAGAGGACTGATATACATCAGTACTTCCTATTGTTTCACTTAGCACCAGGAGCCATCCATCTTACATGTAGCCTGCAGTTGAGGATCTGACCTCATGTGAATACTCTGTATCCCCTTCCTCTGTGTCCTGTGAATCATCCCCTTCCTCTGTGTCCTGTGAATCATCCCCTTCCTCTGTTCATGTTAATCATCCCTTTCATCTGTTCATGTTAATCATCCCCTGCCTTTGTTCATGGTAATCATCCCCTTCCTCTGTTCATGCGAATCATCCCCTTCCTCTGTTTATCTTAATCATCCCTTCCTCTGATCATGTGAAACAAATCCCCTTCCTCTGTTCATGTGAATCATCCCCTTCCTCTGTTCATGTGAATCATCCCCTTCCTGTGTTTATGGGGATCATCCCCGTCCTCTGTGTCCTGTGATTCATCCCCGTCCTCTGTGTCCTGTGATTCATCCCCTTCCTCTGTTCATTTGGATCATCCCCTTCCTCTGTTCATGTTAATCATCCGTTTCCTCTGTTCATGTGAATCATCCCCTTCCTCTGTTCATGTTAATCATCCGTTTCCTCTGTTCATGTGAATCGTCCCCTTCCTCTGTTCATGTTAATCATCCCCTTCTTCTGTTCATGTTAATCATCCCATTCCTCTGTTCATGTGCTTGGCTATCAGGGTTACAGTTGGGTGTAGAGCTAGGATAGGAATCAACTATCTGTATCAGTAGAGATGTTTTTGACGTCTTTCTCCATCACTGCTGGACCAATGTATCTTATAGATGAATTAACATGTGAAAATAATGGTAAAAACACCGGGTGAGGTATTCTGTTATCCAAAAATATTAACATTCAACAAAGTGAGTGGACAAAACAAAACAGCAAATTAACAAGGGTGAGGAAAGCAAAGTTGAAAGTGATGGAGGCTATGGAAAAATTCAGTATCTGTTCTGTTCTGTTCTGGCTGTTCTGAGACTGTGTAGAGTGTGTGTGTGCCTGTGTGTGTGTCCATGTGTCCATGCACGCCTCTACTCTGCTCCGCTCTAATGGCAGCTGGCATGGGGCCAGCATCATAGTAGAGGTAATTAGAATCCAGGGGTTTACGGAAGGGGCAACGATCCCCCCGATCTCACTATTAACAAATCTTTTAACAAACCTTACCGAACTTGGTAATGTTCGAGACTGAGAAAACGGACAGGGGGATTGTAGAGAAGATGCAAAGTGAAAAGACCTGGGGAAAGAGAGCTGGTCCGGTTGCGGCTCAGTTCAAATCATTACTGTGATTTGCTCCAGGGTGATTCAATTGTGTTTGGGATGCAGCACGTTCTCTGTCTTTAATCCACAGAATTACTATAAGAGAGAAGAGACCAGGGAGTACAAGGCTGTTCACAGACTACTTTGAACCAGGAGTCGGAAGAGAGAATGTGTTCCATTCGCTGAGTAACAAGAATTAAGTAATGCACAGTTTCTGTGTAACCTTGAACTGCCCTCTAAATAGACCAGACAAAGTAGCAGCGTAAAACCTCATTATTATTACATAAAATATTATGGAAGCCTTTCTCAATTATGTTACAATATTACTCAATTCTGATGGAAATGATTCCTTGGGATAAAGCAGTGCCTATAGAAGCAGCTTTTCATATTCTACCTACAGCTCATAGAAAGAGAGAATACTCCTGCATGCAGGGATAGTATTCAGGGTAAAGTGTGAGGAATGCCTCGTGTCTGCTCCTGCGTTTGCAATGGCGTTTGAATAGCATACCACAAGGGACATTAGGTTAGAATAAACTTTGTCTCACGAGAGAAAGAGAGAGAGATTTAAAGCTCCCAACTCATCCTTCTTCTCTGGCTGACTCTGACCTTTCTCTCCCCGTCCCTTTGTTTTAATCGTCTCCAGGAGCTCTATGGAGTGATTGTGTTCTTCTCCAGTGGGCCAGCTTCTCTCTGGCTCCCCCCTCCTACATTACAATCCCACCTTTGTATTCACGCCTCAGATCCCCTCCCCTATTGTTCTGCTTTATAACTCTGGGAAACCAGCATCACTCAACTATATTAGCTGGAGCCTACTACTGTCTCTGAGATCGCTTCTCTGAGCCATATTAAAGACTCCCCAGACAAAACTGTCTGTCAAGTTAAACCAAGCTTTAATAAGTAGAGGGATGTGTAACTGTATTCAAATAGGGGCTTGTGTATTTATGCAGAGAAAGAGAGACGAGCTATCAAGAAAGACAAACTACAACGTTTTGTATGAAGGGGGGGAGGTGGGGACAGGTTCGATTGGCATTGACTCATTCACATTGTGTCGTGAAACGTCATATTATTGAAATGGTCTTTAAAATCAAATCAAATTTATTTATAAAGCTCTTCGTACATCAGCTGATATCTCAAAGTGCTGTACAGAAACCCAGCCTAAAACCCCAAACAGCAAGCAATGCAGGTGTAGAAGCACGGTGGCTAGGAAAAACTCCCTAGAAAGGCCAAAACCTAGGAAGAAACCTAGAGAGTAACCAGGCTATGTGGGGTGGCCAGTCCTCTTCTGGCTGTGCCGGGTGGAGATTATAACAGAACATGGCCAAGATGTTCAAATGTTCATAAATGACCAGCATGGTCCAATAATAATAAGGCAGAACAGTTGAAACTGGAGCAGCAGCACGGCCAGGTGGACTGGGGACAGCAAGGAGTCATCATGTCAGGTAGTCCTGAGGCATGGTCCTAGGGCTCAGGTCCTCCGAGAGAGAGAAAGAAAGAGAGAAAGAGAGAATTAGAGAGAGCACACTTAAATTCACACAGGACACCGAATAGGACAGGAGAAGTATTCCAGATATAAAAAACTGACCCTAGCCCCCCCGACACATAAACTACTGCAGCATAAATACTGGAGGCTGAGACAGGAGGGGTCAGGAGACACTATGGCCCCATCCGAGGACACCCCCAGACAGGGCCAAACAGGAAGGATATAACCCCACCCACTTTGCCAAAGCACAGCCCCCACACCACTAGAGGGATATCTTCAACCACCAACTTACCATCCTGAGACAAGGCTGAGTATAGCCCACAAAGATCTCCGCCACGGCACAACCCAAGGGGGGGCGCCAAACCCAGACAGGATGATCACATCAGTGACTCAACTCACTCAGGTGACACACCCCTTCCAGGGACGGCATGAGAGAACCCCAGTAAGCCAGTAACTCAGCCCCTGTAATAGGGTTAGAGGCAGAGAATCCCAGTGGAAAGAGGGGACCGGCCAGGCAGAGACAGCAAGGGCGGTTCGTTGCTCCAGAGCCTTTCCGTTCACCTTCCCACTCCTGGGCCAGACTACACTCAATCATATGACCCACTGAAGAGATGAGTCTTCAGTAAAGACTTAAAGGTTGAGACCGAGTTTGCGTCTCTGACATGGGTAGGCAGACCGTTCCATAAAAATGGAGCTCTATAGGAGAAAGCCCTGCCTCCAGCTGTTTGCTTAGAAATTCTAGGGACAATTAGGAGGCCTGCGTCCTAAAAAGCCTGCGTTAAAAGAGCTTAAGCCTAGTCTAAGTAAAACACTGCAGGTGGCAGCGATATTGGGGGATGTTGGCAGCTGTAATTGAATTGAATACTATTCAACCTTTAAAGTATTTTATCCGTATCATACACCTATACATAACACAGTATAGAATGTCCAGCTCAACTGGGAGGACCAAGCTTTCGTTCATTGGATCCGTGTACATCAGAGCACGCTATCTTGAACATGATTAATTCATGAAAAGAGAAATCGTGTTATCACATTTTATTTTCCAGTTGTTTATTCAGAGAATGTGTGCACCACAATGTTAATAGGGATATCATACTGTAAGTTCACACAGAGACAGCGGCATAGCACAGAGGCTATTGCATTCCTGAGAAGCATTCTCACTGGTAACATAGAGGGAATTGAAGTGGAGCTCCCTGCTTCATCGCCGTCACCTAGTTTCACAGCTTGGGAAAAAAGATACAATTACTTTTTTCATTACATACAGTAGAAAGTGACATTGCTTCTCTCTGACTTGGTTTCTTACACTCTGCCTCTTTGGTTAGCCATCAATCAGCTTGAAGAAATGGAAATCTAGTTAAACCAGCCTTTCAAAACCAGAGGGCTGCTGAAGGATATCACACAGACAGTGCAAGTCCTCATTTAATAAAGGAGATAGGGAAAGAGAGAGAGAGGAGAGGAACACAGCAACCTTGGTTGTCATCTTCTGAACATGTTGTTGCCTGCTGTTGCTCTCGTCTAAATGAAAACTGGCATATTTATATTTATTTTAAATTAACATGATTGTGGGCCTGCCAGTGTCAGGAGGATTTTATTTACATACCAATTATCACATTTACGAACCGCCTTTTCTACTGATTAATATAATTGCCATATACACAAGCATGCATACGAGAGAGAGGAAGAGGGAAGAGGATGGGGGCCGTTTTGAGACTGCCGTGAAATTCATGTGTCTGCTAAAAGAGAAAGCTGATTGCCTTGCCTTTGCAGGGGGAAAAAAGCATAACTTTAAGTAAGTCCTCCATGTTAAACTGTTACCTCCAGGGCATAGGGATTTCTCACCTTTCCAATTACTATTTGAGTTGGAAAGCACAATATTTCCCAACCTTTCTGGTTCTTCCTCACACGAGAGGGCCAGGCTCGATCGGCTGTTACTTGGAGGTGGCTCGCAGGCATACTCCATTCTGACAGAAAGAGGAGAGGAGAAGAGAGAATAGGAGGCTCTCGGCTCGAGTGTGGTGGAGGGGGAACGGGCTGGCTGTCGCGGTGAAGCCCTATTAATAAAATGACTCTGTAATGAGCAGTTCCCTGCAGCCTGGCACATGAACAGAGAGAGGGATTGATGGACGGGGCCTAGTCTAGTTCTCCCTCCTTGCATTCTTAGCTAACTGTATGGACTACTCCTGTCATACTTAGCTAACTGTATGGACTACTCCTCTCATACTTAGCTAACTGTATGGACCACTCCTCTCATACTTAGCTAACTGTATGGACTATTCCTCGTATACTTAGCTAACTGTATGGACTACTCCTCTCATACTTAGCTAACTGTATGGACTACTCCTTTCATACTTAGCTAACTGTATGGACTACTCCTGTCATACTTAGCTAACTGTATGGACTACTCCTCTCATACTTAGCTAACTGTATGGACTATTCCTCTCATACTTAGCTAACTGTATGGACTATTCCTCTCATACTTAGCTACCTGTATGGACTACTCCTCTCCCAACCCAAGGCCAGCCACCATCACACAAGTCTGAATGAGACAGGGCTAAGCTATAAGAGGACAGTGAAGACAATTCTCCATCATAGTAGTAATTCAGCCTGCCTTACTGCTCTCTGTGTCAGTCCATTGGTCATACTCGCCCTTCTGTGACTCCCTCTCTAATTGTGCATATTTGTCGTGCTGATGGTTTTGCTCGGTGCTGCAGGAGGATCTGTTGAGTCCGTTCGAAGGCGTTATATGACACACAAAGGTCTCTGTTAGAATATGCATCAGTTTGCTTCGCCATAGCGACCTCTTTGGATACTGAGTGGGGGACCTCATGAATATTTAATTCTGACAGATTTGAGGAATTTTCTTCCTCAAGTGTTTTTCTCGAGCCATTTTGTTAATGTCAACATGAAAAAAAGTTTCTGACATAGCCTTAGTGTTGACATATAGCCTATAGTGTATAATTATATACTGTATGATTCTGGTTGAATAACTAAGGTTGACTGAATATTTTAGGCTGTCTTATCTATCCTTTGTCTAAGTAATACAGCTCATTACTTAGCCCTCTCCAGTCCACTATCACTCATTAGGTAATTCATTGTCCCTTTGATGAAAGCACAGCTTTATATGCACCTGATACCCATTTGCCTTGCTCACAACACTCAGTTTTAGCATTATAAAGGAATATCATGCTTATATCATGCTTATATCATGCTTTTTCCAAGATGGCATAGCAGTCGGATGTCTGTTTTGTTTGTCTTGTCCTGTCCTGTCCCATGTATATATCGTTTTTCTTCGTATATATTTTGTATATATTTTTTACATATTTTTTATCTCAATTTCCATCTATGGACTGAACATACTCTCCTGCAACCCGCATCACCCAATGTGGTATGGATCTGCTATTTTTTATACTTTAGAACCGGAACCCCCTTCAGAAGCTAGCCAGCTAACTAGCTACTAGCTAGTAGTCAGTTAGCCACTGCTAGCGGTCATCACCATTAACTCAGACTGCCAGCCTCATGCCGGTCAATTCCTGCCAGTCTGCACAGCGCGATATCAACCCAGAGCATATCGGACTGCTTTTTCTCTACCATATCTCTGGATTCCTACCGCAAGCTCTGAACCTTTACACCGGATCATCGCAGCTAGCTAGCTGCTATCCGAGTGGCTACTCTTGGCTAATGTCTCTGTCCCAAAGCAAACACCAGTTAGCCTAGAGCTAGCCTCAAGCTAGGCCCATCTCCCAGCTAGCCGAAAAGATCCATCAGACAATTCCTGTGCTGTAATACCTCTTTTGCTAATTGGCCTGGACTCTTTGCTGCCGACACGGAGCCCCACCGATCCATCACGACTGGTCTGCCAACGTAACCGTCCGAGGGGGTTTCAATAGGCTCTTCCGTTGCGACGTTACCCTGAGGCCCATCTGCTAGCCTGCTAGCCCGGCCTGGTAGCTGTCTGAATGCCTCCAGCTTGCCTAGCAACTCATTGGACCCTATGATCACTCGACTAGACATGCCTCTCCCTAATGTCAATATGCCTTGTCTACTGCTGTTTTGGTTAGTGATTGTTGTCTTATTTCACTGTAGAGCCTCCAGCCCTGCTGTATATGCCTTAGCCCCCCCCCCCCCCCCCCCCCCCACACACACACACACACACGCAGTGACCTCACCTGGCTTAAATGGTACCTCTAGAGACAAAACCTCTCTCATCGTCACTCAATTCCTAGGCTTACCGCCACTGTACTCACATCCTACCATACCCTTGTCTGTACATTATGCCTTGAATCTATTCTTCTGCACCCAGAAACCTGCTCCTTTTACTCTCTGTTCCGAACGCACTAGATGACCAGTTATTTTAGCCTTTAGCCGTACTCTCATCCTACTCCTCCTCTGTTCCTCTGGTGATGTAGAGGTTAACCCTGGCCCTGCAGCCCCCAGCATCACTCCCATGCTCCTTTTACTCTCTGTTCCGAACGCACTAGACGACCAGTTCTTTTAGCCTTTAGCCGTACTCTCATCCTACTCCTCCTCTGTTCCTCTGGTGATGTAGAGGTTAACCTTGGCCCTGCAGCCCCCAGCATCACTCCCATGCTCCTTTTACTCTCTGTTCCGAACGCACTAGACGACCAGTTCTTTTAGTCATTAGCCGTACTCTCATCCTACTCCTCCTCTGTTCCTCTGGTGATGTAGAGGTTAACCCTGGCCCTGCAGCCCCCAGCATCACTCCCATTCCCCAGGCGCACTCATTGGTTGACTTCTGTAACCGTAAAAGCCTTGTTTTCATGCATGTTAACATTAGAAGCCTCCTCCCTACGTTAGTTTTATTCACTGCTTTAGCACACTCCGCCAACCCGGATGTCCTAGCCGTGTCTGAATCCTGGCTTAGGAAGGCCACCAAAAATACTGAAATGTCCATCCCCAACTATAACATTTTCCTACAAGATAGAACTGCCAAAGGGGGCGGAGTTGCAATCTACTGCGGAGATAGCCTGCAGAGTTCTGTCATACTATCGAGGTCTGTGCCCAAATAATTTGAGTTTCTACTTTAAAAAATGCACCTTTTCAGAAACAAGTCTCTCACCGTTGCTGATTGTTATAGACCCCCTTCAGCCCCCAGCTTTGCCCTGGACACCATATGTGAATTGATTGCCCCCCATCTATCTTCAAAACTCGTACTGTTAGGTGACCTAAACTGGGACATGCTTAACACCCCGGCCATCCTACAATCTAAGCTAGATGCCCTCAATCTCACACAAATTATCAAGGAACCTACCAGGTACAACCCTAAATCCGTAACCATGGGCACCCTCTTAGATATCATCCTGGCCAACTTGCCCTCTAAATACACATCTGCTGTCTTCAACCAGGATCTCAGCGATCACTGCCTCATTGCCTGTGTGCGTAATGGGTCCGCGGTCAAATAACCACCCAACCACAACCATCACTGTCAAAAGCTCCCTAAAACACTTCAGCAAGCAGGCCTTTCTAATTGACCTGGCCCTGGTATCCTGGAAGGATATTGACCTCATCCCGTCAGTAGAGGATCCCTGGTTCCTCTTTAAAAGTTATTTCCTCTCCATTTTAAATTAGCATGCCCCATTCAAAAAATGTAGAACTAAGAACAGATATAGCCCTTGGTTCACCCCAGACTTGACTGCCCTTGACCAGCACAAAAACATCCTGTGGCGTTCTGCATTAGCATCGAAAAGCCCCTGCGATATGCAACTTTTCAGGGAAGTTAGGAACCAATATACTCAGTTAGATAGCAAAGCTAAGGCTAGGTTTTTCAAACAGAAATGGGCTTCCTGTAGCACTAATTCCAAAACGTTTTGTGACACTGTAAAGTCCATGGAGAATAAGAGGACCTTCCCAGCTGCCCACTGCACTGCACTGAGGATAGGAAACACTGTCATCACTGTCATTCTGAAAGAGCTGCAAATTCTGGATCCCTACAAATCAGCTGGGTTAGACAATCTGGACCCTCTCTTTCTAAAATGATTAGCCAAAATTGTTGCAACCCCTATTACTAGCCCATTCAAACTCTCTTTCGTATCGTCTGAGATCCCCAAAGATTAGAAAGTTGACGCTATCATCCCCCTCTTCAAAGGGGGAGACACTCTAGACCCAAACTGTTATAGACCTATATCCGTCCTGCCCTGCCCTTCTAAAAATCTTCGAAAGTCAAGTTAACAAACAGATCATCGACCATTTTGAATCCCTCCACAATGCTATCTGGTTTCCGAGCTGGTAATGGGTGCATCTCAGCCATGCTCAAGGTCCTAAACGAGTGGCCTCCCAGGTGGCGCAGTGGTCTAAGGCACTGGGTTCGAGCCCAGGCTATGTCGCAGCCGGCCGCGACCGGATGTCCATGGGGCGACGCTCAGCGTCGTCCGGGTTAGGGAGGGTTTGCCCGGCAAGGATATCCTTGTATCATCGCGCACTAGCAACTCCTGTGGCGGGCCGGGCGCAGTGCACGCTGACCAGGTCGCCAGGTGTATGGTGTTTCCTCCGACACATTGGTGTGGCTGGCTTCCAGGTTGGATGTGCGTTGTGTCAAGAAGCAGTGCAGCTAGGTTGGGTTGTGTTTCGGAGGACTCATGGCTCTCAACCTTCGCCTCTCCTGAGTCTGTATGGGAGTTGCAGCGACTGTAACTACTACCAATCGGATACTTCAAAATTGGGGAGAAAAAAATGTCCTAAACGATATCATAACCACCATCGATAAAAGAGAGTACTGTGCAGCCATCTTCATCGACCTGGCCAAGGCTTTCGACTGTCAATCACTGCATTCTTATCGGCAGACTCAATTGCCTTGGCTTCTCAAATGACTGCCTCACCTGGTTCGCCAACTACTTCTCAGATAGAGTTCAGTGGGTCAAATCGGAGGGCCTGTTATCCGGACCTCTGGATAGTCTGGGGGTGCCACAGGTTTCAATTCTCGGGCTGACTCTTTTCTCTGTATATAGCTCTTGCTGCTGGTGATTCTCTGATCCACCTCTACGCAGACGACAAAATTCTGTATACTTCTGGCCTTTCTTTAGACACTATGTTAACTAACCTCCAGATGAGCTTCAATGCCATACAACTCTCCTTCCGTGGCCCCCAACTGCTCTTAAATGCAAGTAAAACTAAATGCATGCTCTTCAACCGATCGCTGCCCGCACCTGCCCGCCCGTCTAGCATCACTACTCTGGACGGTTCTGACTTAGAATATGTGGACAACTACAAATACCTAGGTGTCTGTTTGGACTGTAAACTCTCCTACTAGACTCACATTAAGCATCTCCAATCTAAAATTAAATCTAGAATCGGCTTCCTATTTCGCAACAAAGCCTCCTTCACTCATGCTGCCAAACATTCCCTCGTAAAACTGACTATCCTACCGATCCTTGACTTCAGCAATGTCAGTTTCAAAATAGACCCCAACACTCTATGTTGTCTATCACAGTGCCGTCCGTTTTGTCACCAAAGCCCCATATACTACCCACACTGCGACCTGTATGCTCTCGTTGGCTGGTCCTACAATGTGATTTTTTTTCTCATTTTGTCTGTCATAGTTGAAGTCTACCTATGAGGAAAATTACAGGCCTCTCTCATCTTTTTAAGTGGGAGAACTTGGTGGCTGACTAAATACTTTTTTCCTCCACTGTATCTGGCCCTTCTTTGGACACTGTGCTAACAAACCTCTAAACAAGCTTCAACACCATACAACACTCCTTCCGTGGCCTCCAACTGCTTTTAAATGCTAGTAAAACGTAGTGCATGCTCTTCAACCGATCGCTGCCCGCACCCTCCTGCCTGACTAGCATCACTACTCTGGACGGTTCTGACCTAGAATATGTGTATATGTGACTATCCTATCGATCCTTGACTTCAGCGATGTCATTTACAAAATAGCCCCCAACACTTTACTCAGCAATCTGGATGTAGTCTATCACAGTGCCATCCGTTTTATCACCAAAGCCCCATATACTACCCCCACTGCGACCTCTATGCTCTCGTTGGCTGGCCCTCACTACATATCCGTCGTCAAACACACTGGCTCCAGGTCATCTATAAGTCTTTGCTAGGTAAAGCCCCACCTTATCTCAGCTCACTGATCATCATAGCAACACCCACCTGTAGCATGCGCTCCAGCATGTATATTGCACTGGTCATCCCCAAAGTCAACACTTCCTTTGGCCGCCCTTTCTTCCAGTTCCCTGCTGCCAATGACTGGAACGAATTGCAAAAATCTCTGAAGCTGGAGTCTTACATCTCCCTCTCTAACTTTAAGCATCAGCTGTCAGAGCAGCTTACCCATCACTGTACCTATACACAGCCAATCTGTAAATAGCACACCCAACTACCTCATCCCCATATTATTACTTATCCTCTTGCTCTTTTGCTCCACGGTTTCTCTACTTGTACATCATCATCTACACATCTATCACTCCAGTATTAATGTTTAATTGTAATTATTTTCGCCTCTATGGCCTATTTATTGCCTACCTCCCTACTCTTCTACATTTGCACACACTGTACATAGATTTTTCTGTTTTTCTTCTCTATTGTGTTGTTGACTGTACGTTTGTTTATGTGTAACTCTGTGTTGTTGTTTTTGTCGCAATGCTTTGCTTTATCTTGGCCAGGTCGCAGTTGTAAATGAGAACGTGTTCTCAACTAGACTACCTGGTTAAATAAAGGTGAAATAAAAAATCTAATGAAATACAGATATATGACAGATACACCGATGTGTGTCATCATGACCAGATAAGTGTGAATTGGGTTGAAGTGTGGGTCAATGGACTGCAGTGAGGTGAAAAGGGTTGAGGTGTGGGAAAATGGACTGCAGTGAGGTTAAAGGGGTCAAGGTGTGGGTCAATGGTCTGCAGTGAGGTTAAAGGGGTTGAGGTGTGGGACATTGGACAGCAGTGAGGTGAAAGGGGTCGAGATGTGGGACAGTGGACTGCAGTGAGGTGAAAGGGGTCGAGATGTGGGACAGTGGACTGCAGTGAGGTGAAAGGGGTTGAGGTGTGGGACAGTGGACTGCAGTGAGGTGAAAGGGGTCGAGGTGTGGGACAGTGGACTGCAGTGAGGTGAAAGGGGTCGAGGTGTGGGACAATGGACTGCAATGGGGTGAAAGGGGTCGAGGTGTGGGACAATGGACTGCAGTGGGGTGAAAAGGGTTGAGGTGTGGGACAATGGACTGCAGTGGGGTGAAAAGGGTCGAGGTGTGGGACAATGGACTGCATTGGGGTGAGTGGGGGCGAGGTGTGGGACAATGGACTGCAGTGAGGTGAGTGGGGGCGAGGTGTGGGACAATGGACTGCAGTGAGGTGAAATGGGTCGAGGTGTGGGACAATGGACTGCATTGGGGTGAAAGGGGTCGAGGTGTGGGACAATGGACTGCAGTGAGGTGAGTGGGGGCGAGGTGTGGGACAATGGACTGCAGTGAGGTGAGTGGGGGCGAGGTGTGGGACAATGGACTGCAGTGAGGTGAAATGGGTCGAGGTGTGGGACAATGGACTGCATTGGGGTGAAAGGGGTCGAGGTGTGGGACAATGGACTGCAGTGGGGTGAAAAGGGTCGAGGTGTGGGACAATGGACTGCATTGGGGTGAGTGGGGGCGAGGTGTGGGACAATGGACTGCAGTGAGGTGAAATGGGTCAAGGTGTTGAACAATGGACTGCGGTGAGGGTCAGCTAAGCTGCAGGTCATTTACCATCACTCTTTTCACCGAGGAGAATTGATCCCATGAAGTGATGCTTTCTAGTACGTGAGAGTTTCCACCCACCAACACAGACTAGTAGACAGTAAGTCAAGATGGGAGCAGAGCAGGTATGGAACATTAGTGTCTGAAGCCTCTTTTGAAGGGCTGCCTCCCAGCCTGAGGGGGTCAGAAAGTTTCTAGCAGCACTGGTTCAGGTCCCTGGTGTAGCCTTGCATACCAGTAGTTCTGTGTGGGTTGGACGCACCATGACCACTCCTACTCTAGTGTCTGCTCTGCTCTGATCAGGGACACAGTGGGCGGCTTTGCTGCCTGAGTGGAGTAAAGTTATGTTGGCCTGCTCTCCTGTTCCCGTTGACACAACCAAATGCCTGGTTGCTATGAGACAACCCTGCTGTCTTCATGGTGTCCCTGTACTGAAGGGTAGGAGGGGGTGTCAGACATGTGTGTCTCTGTCACCTCCCTTACTGCTGTTTAATTACAACGGTTTCCTGGAAGTTAAGTTTGTCCTGCTGCTCCTCGTTATAGCACTATTAGTAAAACCACTGGAGTGTACATGCTGTACATTGCAGGGACAAAAGCTGAGAGACAATGATATATATTTTCTCTGTAAAATAAATAAATGAGAGGGTGGTCATTAGTTTGTCCATTGTCATTGAAACAGCTATCGCCGCTTTGTTAATTTAGAGCATTGTAAAATAATGTAATTAGAAAGAAGACCCATAGTCCGTCAAAGTCATTGACATTGTGTTCAGTTATCTTCCCTCTGTGACCCTTCTGTGACCCAGAGCATCAGTAGTCTGCACTCTGCATGCCCCTCATGACTAATAAAACACTGCAATCTCATGAAACAAGAAATATTTTCTTGGATTCCCTCTAGTCTTCGTCTTTCCCTCTCTTTTCTCTGGCCTGACTGGGCATTGATGTAGACCAGAAGGGATTCAAAATAGTCACATAAAAATCATTCCCCTATTGTGTTGCAACAGAGACTTCAGTGTGTTCCAGTCCCAGTGGATGTGAACTATGGTGCTGTTAGTCCCGGATCCCAGGGAAACCTCTGATGCCTCGCTGTTGTGTGCTGAATGGAAATAATAGGGGGATTGCTGCTGATCTAAACTGCTGTCATAGTGCATTTCCTTAGCTCTTAAATCTCCCCCTATCGCTGCCGCTTTTTCAGCCCAAAAACGCTACATGTCTCTTTGCTTATTGATGCTTCTGTTCTCTGATAAATAATTCAAACAGCAGCCCATTTGAATTCCTGACCGGCTGGGCGTTTCTGTCATGTTTGTCTTACGTATGGATTTGGTTGATTTATTGGCCCGGGTGGAAAGGTTGTCCAGGAGTGGACGTTTAGCATCATATTATCTGACAGAAACAGGATTAGCCTTCCCCCAGGGGTCCTGGGATCTAAACAAGGGTTTGATTACCTTCCCTTTGTGATTTTCCTGCTTTGACTGCAAATCTCCTCCACCTGAGTCAATCTGCATTCTCATACACTCTCAACCCGCCTTGTCCTCAGGTTCAAACTCTGCAGGTATTTAGCAAATCACCCTAGCTAGCACAAGCTTGATATTCATCTTGATACAAGCTGGTAACGGTTGGCATTTTATGTTCTGCTTGGTGGGAAGTGATGGTGTCACTGGCTGTACGTGTTTCACCTGGCCTACACTGCCTCATTCTAACTGGCTGTACGTGTTTCACCTGGCCTACACTGCCTCATTCTAACTGGCTGTACGTGTTTCACCTGGCCTACACTGCCTCATTCTAACTGGCTGTACGTGTTTCACCTGGCCTACACTGCCTCATTCTAACTGGCTGTACGTGTTTCACCTGGCCTACACTGCCTCATTCTAACTGGCTGATACAAGCTGCCGTGTAGTCGTTAGCGCAACAGCCATGTGTGTACGCTCTCCTGTAAAGTGTGTTTGTGTAGCGGTAATTCAATGAACGCATTTTGTCATGAGCTTTATTTATTAACAGTGAACTGATTTAGCTTCTTGGCCCCAGACGGCCTTTGTAGAGCGTGGTCCTCTTTCTTGGTGGACACAAAGCCAGAGGACTGCAGCGCTCCAGTCTATAGCTAACGTACCACACACTGAAGAAATAGACTGGGGCGCTTTTCTTCATTGTCACAAAAGGCCAGCCACTCCGCTGGAGTCCCCACTCCCCTTTTACATAGTGATAAGACAGCCATTATCCTCTGAACCTTTCTTTGCACTCAGCCAGGAGAAAGGAAAGAGTGAGAGAAGGGAGGAGGATGGTAGAGAGAGAGAAAGAGAGAGATTTCTCCTTCCCTAGAGTGAGACTGGGCTTCACCTCTGTGTGGAGGGGTTTTGTGTGAGCCGTGAAGAGGTCCTTAACCTTCTATCAGATGGAGCCACAGAGTTGTGCTCTGCCTGAATGGCTGCATTGAAAAGCCCTGAAGCAGAGGATATGCTTCTATAGACTTGGGGAGAGGAGAGAGAGAGAATGCAACGAGCTTCGGTCGGGCCGCTGGAGTGTGACCCTCTCATGATGTGCACGCACTGTGAAACACTCCATCACCGCTGAACTTGTGTCCTGCGTTGAATAGGCTGCCTGACAAACCTGTCCTCCCACTGAGGTGTCATAAAAACAGACAGACAGACACACGGATATCTTAACATCTGAATATGGGAGGCCTATAATACACAGCATTGATGGCCTATAGGCCAATTTATTTTACAAAGATGTGCTAGTGTTGCCACTGGCTGTTTGTACTAGACATTATATGTCAGCCTCAGGGAAACATACTACTATTTACCACTGTACAGTAAGCTGTATTCTTCATCGGAAATGTGTTCTAGGGAATTGGATGACTATAGGTGTGAAAAGAGGAAATCCTAGAGGACATATATCATCCAGTTGTCTTTTTTCCCACCCGGTCGTATAAGCAGGTGGTTTAGGTCCATGTCCATTTGGAGGTGGTTATAGTACAGCAGCACTGGTAGGTGTGTGGTAGAGCACTAGAGTAGACTAGTGCCTACATCCTGTGGCAGGGTGGCAGCGTTGCAGTAGGGTGGCTGCAGCAGTGTGGCTGCAGCAGTGTGGCTGCAGCAGTGTGGCATGGCCTGGCAGAGCTCCTCTTTATCCCGTCAGACAGTTCTATCAGATCCCTCTGCTCCTGTCTCTTCCCATATCCTCCCTCACTCCCTATGGCCCTCCTCTACCAGCCAGCCCTGCCACCCTCCCTCCCACCGCACCTCGCCCCCCTGAACTCACACCGCACTGCCTCCCCAGGACCCAGCCTGCTCCTCTCCACACCACACATTACCTAGCGACTGTAACCAGGGAATGTGTGGTGCACAGTGACATTGAGATGTCTTATCTCCCCCTCTGTGGTTTTGTCTGGTGCAGTTTTTTTTCTCATCCAATTTCTCGCTTTTTTATTGTTCTCTCAACGAGAAACCACGATGAAAATGAGTGGGCCTAAGTCTGTTTTTAAGCACTTCTTCTGAATTATAGGGAACAGATTTCTGTTTTACAATCTGTCGTGAGATGTGTGAGAATAAACATTTGCCGTCTGTGTCTCTGTGTGGCATTATTGACCAGCATGATGAGAGTTGATATCATCATGGATCATGTTACTGCCTGGTGGCACAGCAGAGGAGGCTGGGCTTGGTTGGTGCAGTGAGGTGTCTCTGCCTGGTTGGCTCTAACTGTCTATGGTTCCATGAGGAAGACTATTCATTGTTCCCCATTGAAGGATACACACTATTTGCCCTCTTTTACTTGTCAGCATCTTTGCATCTTTTCCACACTACAGAGGCCATCACCATTGTATTTCTTTTCCATGTCTCTCCTATCTGCCTTCAGACTAATGTCTGTTTTCCTCTTTGGTCTTTCAGGTAGAAGACGCCATGCTTATGTTTGATAAAACTACTAACAGACATAGAGGTAAGTCCACCAATCATATATTACCCTGTGTTTTTCTTTTATGTGTATTCATGTGACAGAAAATAGTACATTTCTGTGGTAGTTTCCCTTGTAAACAGCACAAGGGTGATTCATTTCACATGGTGCCAGCTTGTTACAGTGCTTATCCAAGCACTGGAAAACATCATTTAAAAATCAATATAGTGGTATTTAAAACCTACGACCTGGATGAGGCGTGACTGAGGTTACAGGTGGTGGTGGGTGTTGTTTAGGAACACACTTGGGCTCTTCCTCTCTGGGTGTCTGTAGGGGGTTATGGAGCCAGCCGAGGGTGCTGCCTACCTGCTGCCTGGCTCTAGTGCTACCGGTCACTGCGCTGGGAGATAACAGGAGAGATAAGGCCCAGGAGCAATGCTGTCTTTATCTCTCTTATCTGCTCTTTATCTGGGATTAGGGGGAGGCTTCTCTAAAGCAGAGGACTTTCCAAAGACAGACTATCTCCCTCTCCTTCCCTGAATTACAATAGCACCACCAGACACTGTGCCCTGTATATTGCCTCGTTATGGTTACGTACATGTCTTGTGTTACTTTTTGATTGATTAGATTTTTTGTACTTTTGTTTATTTAGCAAATATTATATTAACTCTATTTCTTGAACTGCATTGTTGGTTAAGGGCTTGTGAGTAAGCATTTCACAGTAAGGTCTACTACACTTACTACACGCATGTGACAAATAAAATGTGATTTTGATCTCCACAGCGCCAGCCAGGCCACTAATCACTAACCAATAGCAGGCTAAAAGACACTAAAACATCTAATATAGTCTACAGCCGATAGAGAGACAGACATAGTGCCTCTGTTATTGTTCCTGTGGTCCACAGTGATGTGTAGCAATGCTGATGTGATGATAGTATGGAAACTATAAAGGCCACAGTAGTGCAGCCATTGAGGGGGTGCGTGCTTAGTCTTCTCCTGTACTCCCTGTTCACCCACGACACCATCATTAAGTTTGCAGACAAAAGCGACGGTGGTAGGCCTGATCACCGACCATGATGAGAGCCTATAGGGAGGAGGTCAGAGACCTGTCAGTGTGGTGCCATGACATCAACCTCTCCCTCAACGTCAGCACAAAAGAGCTGATCGTGGACTACAGGAAACAGAGGGCCGAGCATGCCCACATTCACTTCGACGGGTCGTTGTGCAGTGGAAGAAAAGCTTGTTGCGGCTTTACGCATTACATTGTGAGTTAACCCAACAAGGCTGTAGTGGAGCGGGTCAAAAGCTTCAAGTTCCTCAGTGTCCACATCACTAAGGACCTATCATGGTCCAAACACACCAACAAAGTCTTGAAGAGGGCACGAAAACATCTCTTCACCCTCAGGAGGCTGAAAAGATTTGGAATATGCCTCAGATCCTCAAAAACATTTCCAGCTGCACCATTGAGAGCATCTTGACTAGCTGGATCACCGCTTGGTATGATCTGCTTGGCATACGACCGTAAGGTGCTACAGAGGGTAGTGCATACGGCCCAGTATATCACTTGGGCCAAGCTCCCTGCCGTCCAGGACCTCTATACGGGGCGGCAGGGTAGCCTAGTGGTTAGAGCGTTGGACCAGTAACCGGAAGGTTGCGAGTTCAAACCCCCGAGCTGACAAGGTACAAATCTGTCGTTCTGCCCCTGAACAGGCAGTTAACCCACTGTTCCCAGGCCGTCATTGAAAATAAGAATTTGTTCTTAACTGACTTGCCTGGTTAAATAAAGGTAAAATAAAAAAAATAAAAAAAATAAATACCAAGGCATGTCTGAGGAAGAGACTCCAGCCACCTAAATCATAGACTGACTGTTCTCTCTGCTACCGTACAGCAAGTCCGGTACCGAACAGCGGTACCAAACCAAAAGGCTCATGAACAGCTTCTACTCCCAAGCCAGCAGACTGTTGAACAGTTAATCAAATGGCTACCATGACTATTTGCATTGATCCCCTTTTTGTTTGCACTGACTCTGTTGTATTTGTATTTATTATAGATCCTCATTAGTTCCTGCCAAGGCAACAGCTACTCTTTATGTGGTCCAGCAAAATTAAGGCAGTTATACAATGTTTAAAACATTACAATACATTCACAACAGATTTCACAACAATTGAAGTGTGTACTCTCCGGCCGCTACTCTACTACCACATATCTACAACATAAAATCCATGTGTACATGTGTGTATAGTGCGTATGTTATCATGTGTGTGTGTATTTGTGTGTCTCTACATAGTCCCTGCTGTACCATAAGGTCTATTTTTTCTGTTTTATAAATCTGATTCTACTGCTTGCATAAGTTACTTGACGTGGAATAGAGTTGCATGTAGTCATGGCTCTATGTAGTGCTGTGCGCCTCCCATAGTCTCTTCTAGACTTGGGGACTGGTGACATGTCTTGTGGGGTATGCATGGGTGTCTTAGCTGTGTGCTAGTAGTTTAAACAGACAGCTTGGTGCATTCAACATGTCAATACTTCTCACAAACACAAGTAGTGATGAAGTGAATCTCTCCTCTGCTTAGAGCCAGGAGAGATTGACATGCATATTATTAATGTTAGCCCTCTGTGTATGTTTAAGGGCCAGCCGTGCTGCCCTGTTCTGTGCCAATTGTGCTATTGGACAGTAGTCCAGGTGCGACAAAACTAGGGCCTGTAGGACCTGCCTTGGTGATAGTGATGTTAAGAATGCAGAGAAGCCCTTTATTATAGACCTCTCCCCATTTTAGCTATGGTTGTATCATTATGTTTTGACCATGACAGTTTACAATCCTGGGTTACTCCAAGCAGTTTAGTCTCCTCAATTTCCACATTATTCATTACAATATTTAGTTGAGGTTTAGGGTTTAGTGAATTACTTTTTTTGAAATATGTAGGACTAATTTATTTCTTATCACCCATTCTGAAACTGACTGCAGCTCTTTGTTAAGTGTTGCAGTGATTTCACTTGCTGTGGTAGCTGATGTGTATTGTGTTGAATCATCAGCATACAGTACAGTCAAAGCCAGTGACTGGTCATTAGTAAAGATTTTAAAAAGTAAGGTGCCTAGACAGCTGCCCTGGGGAATGTCTGACTTTATTTGTATTATTTTGGAGATGCTTCCAATAAAGAATACCCTCCCTCTGTGTTCTGTTAGACGGTATCTCTCGATTCAGAATATAGCAGGTTTATACAGCCAAAACACATACGTTATGATCGATAATGTCAAAAGCTGCACTGAAGTCTAACAAAACAGCTCCCACCATTTTGTTATTATCAATTTCTCTTAGCCAATCATCATTAATTTGTGTAAGTACATGTTGAATGCCCTTCCTTATAAGTGTACTGAAAATGTTGCTTACTGTTAAATAGCATTGTAGCTGGTCGAACATTTTTTTTCTCCAAAGGTTTACTAACATGCTTACCACGACGCTAGCGTTGCAAAATAAATTGACACCTACATTTTATTCAATCATTGCACCCGCACTGCTCACGCTCGCCAACGAGCTTCTTCATTGCCAGGAGCTAAAATAGAAGTTGCTTCTATTTGTGGCGCAGAACGTGCTGCAAGTCATGCCTCTCTGTTTGGTGCCGGTCTCCATGGAGCGGCGGATCAGCCTCATTGGCTTTTAGAAGCATATGCCCACGTGCCATCTCCTCATTGGTTATACCCACGTGGGTGATTGAAAGATGAACGGAGGTCGGTTGTGGTAATACACCTTATAAAAGTTAGTTGCCAACCGCCATATCAAGTCCAAAGAAGAAAAAACCTGGAAGAAGGAGAGATGACTAGAAACGTTTCGGTTGACCTTTTTTATGTGTGAATTAATAGTCAGCGTAGAGGATCTTGTGCATTTCAGATAAAATAACAACTCAATGTGTATATCCCAGGACACATTACCTAGCAACACCAAGCTACCTATCTAAATAGGACAAATTAGCTAGCAACTGCAAGCTAGCTAAATTTCCATAAATGTTTAATGCTTTTCGACCTGTCCCCAAATTAATATAATTGGTTCAGAGTTTGTTTTGATATTTTTACCTGCGTGTCGTGATATCGTTTGGTGTGGGGGGTCAAAATCAATTTGCGTACGATAGCACACACGGATGCACGCGCACGTCCGGTTTGGGCATAGTGTAAGGGTTGGTAACAGGCTGTTTGGTCGGCTGTTTGAGCCAGGAAAGGGTGCTTTGCTATTCTTGGGTAGCGGAATGACTTTGGCTTCCCTCCAGGCCTGAGAGCACACATTTTCCTGTAGGCTTAGATTGAAGAGATGTACCGGCTCTATGCACACTCACTAGACTCTACCCACACACTCACACATACTACACTGACACTCCAACACACACATACTGCTTTTTCAAGCAGAAATTTATACCATGTAGCTCTAACTCCAAAAAGTTTTGGGACACTGTAAAGTCCATGGAGAACAAGAGCACCTCCTCCCAGCTGCCCACTGCACTGAGGCTAGGTAACACGGTCACCACTGATAAATCCATGATAATCTAACATTTCAATAAGCATTTCTCAACGGCTGGCCATGCCTTCCTCCTGGCTACTCCAACCCCGGCCAACAGCTCCCACCCCTGCAGCTACTCGCCCAAGCCTCCCCAGCTTCTCCTTCATCCAAATCCAGACAGCAGATGTTCTGCAAGAGCTGCAAAACCTGGACCCGTACAAATCAGCTGGGCTAGACAATCTGGACCCTCTCTTTCTAACACTGTCCGCCGCCATTGTTGCAACCCCTATTACCAGCCTGTTCAACCTCTCTTACGTATCGTCCGAGATCCCTAAAGATTGGAAAGCTGCCGCGGTCATCCCCCTCTTCAAAGGGGGTGACACCCTAGACCCAAACTGTTACAGACCTATATCAATCTTGCCCTGCCTATCTTCGAAAGCCAAGTTAATAAACAGATCACTGACCATTTCGAATCCCTCCGTACCTTCTCCACTGTGCAATCTGGTTTCCGAGCCGGTCACGGGTGCACCTCATCCACGCTCAAGGTACTAAACGATATCATAACCGCCATCGATAAAAGACAGTACTGTGAAGCCGTCTTCATAGACCTGGCCAAGGCTTTCGACTCTGTCAATCACCACATTCTTATCGGCAGACTCAATAGCCTTGGTTTTTCTAATGACAGCCTCGACTGGTTCACCAACTACTTTGCAGACAGAGTTCAGTGTGTCAAATCGGAGGGCATGTTGTCCGGACCTCTGGCAGTCTCGATGGGGGTACCACAGGGTTCAATTCTCGGGCCGACTCTTTTCTCTGTATACATCAATGATGTCGCTCTTGCTGTGGGCGATTCCCTGATCCACCTCTACACAGACGACACTATTCTGTATACTTCTGCCCCTTCCTTGGACACTGTGCTAACTAACCTCCAAATGAGCTTCAATGCCATACAACACTCCTTCCATGGCCTCCAACTGCTCTTAAACGCTAGTAAAACCAAATGCATGCTCTTCAACCGATCGCTGCCCGCACACGCCTGCCCGACTAACACCCTGGACAGTTCCGACCTAGAATTTGTGTACAACTATAAATACCTAGGTGTCTGGCTAGACTGTAAACCCTCCTTCCAGACTCATATTAAAAATCTCCAATCCAAAATCAAATCTAGAATCGGCTTTCTATTTCGCAACAAAGCCTCCTTCACTCACATCGCCAAACTTACCCTAGTAAAACAGACTATCCTACCGATCCTCGACTTCGATTGATGTCATCTACAAAATAGCTTCCAATACTCTACTCAGCAAATTGGATGCAGTCTATCACAGTGCCATCCGTTTTGTTACCAAATCACCTTATACCACCCACCACTGCGACCTGTATGCTCTAGTCGGCTGGCCCTCGCTACATATTCGTCGCCAGACCCACTGGCTCCAGGTCATCTATAAGTGTCTATGCAAGGTAAAAGCTCCGTCTTATCTCAGTTCACTGGTCATGATAACAACACCCACCCGTAGCACACGTTCCAGCAGGTATATCTCACTGATCATCCCCAAAGCCAACACCTACTTTGGTCTCCTTTCCTTCCAGTTCTCTGCTGCCAGTGACTGGAATGAATTGCAACAATCGCTGAAGTTGGAGACTTTTATTTCCCTCACCAACTTTAAACATCAACTATCTGAGCAGCTAACCGGTCGCTGCAGCTGTACATAGTCCATCTGTAAATAGCCCACCCAATCTATCTTCCTCATCCCCATACTGTTTTTATTTTATTTACTTTTCTGCTCTTTTGCACACTAGTATCTCTACTTGCACATCATCATCTGCTCATTTATCACTCCAGTGTTAATCTGCTAAATTGTAATTATTCGCTCCTATGGCCTATTCATTGCCTACCTCCTCATGCCTTTTGCACACACTGTATATAGACTTTATTTTTTATACTGTGTGATTGACTTGTTTATTGTGTTATTGGCTTGTCTATTGTTTACTCCATGTGTAACTCTGTGTTGTTGTCTGTGTCACACTGCTTTGCTTTATCTTGGTCAGGTCGCAGTTGCAAATGAGAACTTGTTCTCAACTAGCCTACCTGGTTAAATAAAGGTTAAATAAGATAAACAAATCTACTCCGATTGCAGAGTACGGGTAAGATATTACACATTTCAGATTTTGACAGAGAGTTGTTTTAATTTCAAGTTAAAGTGTACTGTTAGCTAGCTAGCTAACGTTAGCTGGCTGGCTCACTAGCTAACGTTACGTGTATGACCTTATTATTGTATGATCTTATAGCTAGCTAACATTGAACCTGGTTGGTTAGGTACCTGTTAGGTACCTGCAGATTCATGCAGGGTAGTAACGTCATAAATTGGGATTATGGTTCATTGTTTACGTATCTAGCTACATGTCTTAAGAAAAGACTCCACTATGCAAGTATCCTTTTCAATAGAATGTTACTGCGACAACTTTTGATAGATGTAGCTGGTAAATTCTCTCTGGCTATCTACTCCGATTTCAGAGCACTCTCATCTGAGTGTGCAAAGCACAGAATAACTGACAAATTTACGAACGCTCAACATCCGTTGAATATGGCCGGTGTAACTAAAGGTTGGCAAAAAAGCATAAATTGTTGCCAGCAGCACAGTTGCAGTCATCAACGCTCTGAAAAGTAAAATGGTCAGTGAGCTGTTCTTTCATTTGTGTCTGGAAATAGCTAGCAAGCTAGCCAATGTAAGCCAGTTAGCTTGGGTGCTTGACTGTTGTTGTTAGGACAGAAAACTTGGATCAACCCTTAAAGAGATGGGTGGGGCTAAAGCTTAAGGGGGTGTGAATGATGCTGAATGGGTGTAGACATGAAAAGCTCTCCAGTAGGTACCAAAATATTAAAAGGCCATTTTCTCAAAAATTAGGTTACAAGTTTATCAACTTTCAAAGCATAATTACTTTCCCATTGTTCCTCAAATACAGTGTATGATATACCATTTTGTAGCTCTGTGTCTCTGCTTTTATCCAATGTAGAAAACACTATTTCAAATGTTGCTACATAAGAGACCGAATCAAGGCGGTCGGTCACAAATGGTAGTAAGACAAAGGAAGTCTCTCACTATTGTTAAGCTCTGAATCAGAAAAATGGCCAGGCCGGGTGTTTATCCATCACTGTCTTCATTTGAAGGGCATTTGGCAGCTCAAAGGCAAACACGTAACACACTGACTGAGAGCAGCTCGGCTCCCATCCCTATCTCCTTCACAGACACACACAGACAGAGCAGAAGTGCAATGCAGTCAGAGAGAGAGAGAGAGAGAGAGAGAGAGGAGGGAAAAGCAGAAACTCGTCATCTCAAAGCAGACCTCACAATGGGTTCTGTCACTAAACATCACAATTCACTCAAACCCATACAGCACTTTCACTAGTTCACATTCTGCTCACTGAGAGGCGCTTTACCAGACACATTGACAGCAGGCAACACACACACACACATTTATGCATGCACATTTAGTCATTTATTTAACCCTTATTTTACCAGGTAAGTTGACTGAGAACACATTCTCATTTACAGCAACAACCTGGGTAAACGCACACTGGCATACATGCATGAAAACGCACACACACACAAATGTACGAAACACACACACACACACACACACAGACTAGCACAAAGAAAGCTATACAACATTTACGCATCACATGAGTTGCTCGATCCTTAGTAAAGCTCTACATCTGCTTACGTGGTTGGGCAACACTTCCACAGAGAGGTTTGGTCCAATGCTGAGGAGATAGTGTTAGTGAGAGAAGCTGGCTAGTGTGAGAGACAGAGGGGAAGTGTCTGGGCTCAGTGTTGTTTATATGAGGAGGACAGGAAATGCCTGTCAGCAGCTGTAGGACACACACTTCCCTCTAAGAGCAGAGGAGAGAAGAGGAGAGGAGAGTAGGGAGGGAAATTCTAACAAGTAGCAGCCTAGCAGGCTACCGGAACGGGTGGAGGGATAGCTAACTGACTTGGTTCAAATCAAATCAAATGTTTTTTTGTCACTACAGGTGTAGACTAATGTTAAATGCTTACTTACTAGCCCTTTCCCAACAATTCAGAGTTAAAAAGTAAGACAAACATTTTATTAATAAACACAAAATAACAATTACGAGACTATTTACAAGGAGTACCTGTACCGAGTCAATGTGCAGGGGTACGAAGTAGTTGAGGTAGTTGAGGTAATATGTACATGTAGGTACGGATAAAAGTGACTAGGCAATCAGGATAGATAATAAACAGAGTAACAGCAGCATAGAGTGTGAAAGAGTGTGAAAGTGTGTGTGTGAGCGTATGTAGTATGTATGTGTGTTTGTTTCTTTTTGCTTATTTTTTCCCTCACCTTTATTTAACTAGGTAAGTCAGTTAGGAACAAATTCCTTTTTACAATGACGGCCTACCCCGGCCAAACCTGAACAATGCTGGGCCAATTGTGAGCCGCACTATGGGACTCCCAATCATGGGCGGATGTGATACAGCCTGGATAGCCAGAGCAAATTTACCAGCTATGTCTATCAACCGTTGTCACAGTGACGTTCTATTAAAATGGATACTTGCATAGTAGAGTCTTTTGTTAAGACCTGTAGCTAGCTAGCTATACAATGAACCATCATCCCTACTCATGATGTTACTACCCTGCATGAATCTGCAGGTAACTAACCAACCAGGTACAATGTTAGCTAGCTAACATTAAGCTATAACTAGCAAAGCAAATGGCTCTGAGGGTACGAATAATAAGATCATACCCGTAAAGTTAGCTAGCGAGCCAGCCAGCTAACGTTAGCTAGCTAGCTAACAGTACACTTTAACTTAATGAAAACTACTTTCTGTCAAAATTAGAAACGTGTAATATCTGAAAATGTAGCTAGCTAGACTATCTTACCTATATACATCATGGATGAACGCTTCTCCCTGTCACGGATGCCATGGTTGCCCTTAGTTTGAAGATGTAATCCAGAGACAGGTGTTTTCCTTAGCTATCATGCTCTAATTCCACTGATTTCAAAACCCGGTCCTCCAGAAAGTAGAGAGCAACACTTATGCAGTTCTACTATGCAATAAAAAATGTTTTAATGCTGCGTTAGACAGCGTACCTCCACGTACTGACCAGCTCAAATAGACAGAAGCGTGCTATTTGGCAGACCTATCCAAACTCATATCTCGGCATGGCCAGCCCACTCATTATCTCAGCCAATCATGGTTAGCTTCTGTGGCTAAACCAACTAGGCTCGTAATTTAACCATTGTATTCGTATTTACAGATTTCATACAAGTCTGTTATTAAGGCACATGAAAGTTCACATGTTTCAGAAGGCATTTCTGACAAAAACTAAAAATGTGCCTTCAAATGGCTGTGACCCGCAACATCGCATAGTTTCCTGAAACGAGTCACATTTTCAGTTTCTCACCACAGTAACTTGACAGGTAGACTGACACCGTCGTAAGTATATATAAAATAACTATCTGAAAGGGTAGAGAGAATCCAATATTTCATGGTGGCTCTTGACAGGCGATGTACAGTGATATTGAGGGCAGTGTGTGAAGGCATATCCCAGCTATCACATAACGTTCTGAGAAACATATATTTCCTAGAGCTTGGTGAGAGCATGGTTGTCTTATGGTTATTTTGCATACAACCTTCACACAACTTTCTGGGAATGGTGCAGGATAGTTGCTTGGCTTTGGAACATTCTCAGCACATATAAGGAACCTACATTTTCTTGGTGTTTCATTACTTTAACACGTGTCAAACTCATTCTACGGAGGGCAGAGTGTCTGTGTTTTTTTTTGTCCTCCCTTGTACTTTATGGATGAATTAACGTCACTGATTAGTAAGGAACACCCCTCACCTGGTTGTCTAGGTATTAATTGAAAGGAAAAAAATTAAACCAGTAGACAATAAGCTGTAACGACGTTCGTCTGTAGGAGGAGAAGCGGACCAAAAAGCAGCGTGGTGGTTATTCATGTTCTTTAATGGAAAACTGAACAATACATGAAATAACTCAAATCTACAAAACAACAAACGGAACGTGAAAACCTATACAGCCTATCCTGTGACAACAAACACAGTGACAGGAACAATCACCCACAAACACACAGTGAAACCCAGGCTACCTAAGTATGATTCTCAATCAGAGACAACTAATGACACCTGCCTCTGATTGAGAACCATACTAGGCCGAAAACATAGAAATGCCCCAAAACATAGAAAAACAAACATAGACTGCCCACCCAACTCACGCCCTGACCATACTAAATAAATACAAAACAACAGAAATAGAGGTCAGAACGTGACAAAGCCCTCCGTGGAATGAGTTTGACACCCCTGCTTTAACAGAATTGTTCCTAAAGGTTTTCTCATTTCAAATTTGGTCATGTTTTAGAAACATTTTCTAACTGGTTTGACATTGGGAATGTTCTCAAATAGTTCAGAGAATGTTAAGAAAGAACGTACTTCTGTGGGAATTTCCGTACTTCAGCATAACGTTTCCTACAGGTTTCCTCATGGTTCTATTTAAAGTCATGTTCTGAAGATGTTCTGAGAACGTTAAGAAAACTTTCCATAAAAACCACAAGAAGAATAATGTTTGATAACGTTCAGAGTACATTCTAAGAATTTGATTTAAAAACATATACATTCCGTTCTCAGCATCACCAAAACTCTCTCTATCGTCTATCTTGTTAAGTGTGTTCAGGTGTGTTGGCCGCGCCCACTTATTGCCGCACCTGATCTTAATGAGTGCTTGTTTCCTTTGAAATAGGGTCTGATGAATAGACTAAAATGAACAGCTTGTACGCATTAAAATAACATAGCATGCTAGCTCCATCCTGGTCATGCAGTGGACTAATTCCACGGATAGAGAACAGAATCTCACTGGTCTGAATTTCGCTGATGGCCAATCACAATAAAAAAATTAATATGTTTGCATGATTAATGCCTATCTGTTCATGAAGTTAATAAAAAGTGAACCCAAAATAATCTAGCAGTGTTATTAAACGTTTGGTTGAAACATTCAGTGAAAGTTTTAAGTTATTCAAAACCCCCAAAATAACCTAGAATTTCCGTTCTCAGGGCATTAATTAAACATCCCAGGAAAACTTTCAAGGAACCAGAATTAAACATTTTAAAAACGTTCTGTTTTACCGGTCAGGAAACTTCCCACAACCAATGTGACACCAAAAACATACATTCCCCCAACTTCCGAAGAACCAAATGTGCTAGCTGGGTAGTGAGACAGTCAAAGTATTTGCTGCATTCTTTTGTCTCTCCTGTTCCTCTTTTAGAGTGCCTTATACAGGTGTGTGTGTGTGTGTGTGTGTGTGTGTGTGTGTGTGTGTGTGTGTGTGTGTGTGTGTGTGTGTGTGTGTGAAACTGCTCTCTAATCCTCTCCCAGTCTGTCTCTGCACAGCTCTTCACACTCATTTGGAGTATTTAGCAGTGTCCTTCAAATGCCACCCCTGAGGTGACTGCTGCTGAAATGACTGCTAAAAGACATATTTTACCCTCTCCCTTCTACTGTTCTTCACTGTCTCTCTCTCTTGCACTCTCTCTTTCTCTCTCCTCTCTCTCGCTCTCTCCCAGTCTTTTCCTCCCTCTCTCTCTTTCTCTCTCCTCTAGCTCTCTCCCTCTCTATTTCACCTTACTTTTTGCCCCCCCCTTTCTCTCCCTCTCTCTCCTCTCTCTCTTGCTCCTCTTGCTCTCTCTCCTCTCTCCCTTTCTCTCTCCTCTCTCTCCCTCTCTCTCCTCTCTCTCTTTCTCTCTCCTCTCTTTCCTCTCTCTCTTTCTCTCCTCTCTCTCCTATCTCTCTTTATCCTCTGTCTCTTGCTCTCTCTTTCTCTCTCTCGACTTTCTTTCTCATCTCCCTCTCTCTCTCTCTCTCTCTCTCTCTCTCTCCCTCTCTCGCTCTCTTCGTCTCTTATTCTCCAAGGCACAGCATCTCCCTGGCATTTAGGTTCACACCGTAGTGGGGCCATTGTTCCCGCCACCCTTGCAGCATCTCTCCCCCTTCCTCCCCACCATCACCTTCCTCCCACCTCCACATCCCTCTACTCCTGCTTACCTTCCCCCTCCCTCCCTCCCAACACTAGCCTCACACTCTTTATACTCACAGTGAAATGCCAGTTCATTTTTAGCAAGGAGAAAGGAACATGTATAGGAACACACACACATACACACTTATACACTGCAGTAGTTATGGTCAGAACACAGGTAGCCAACATGGTTCAATAGTGATAGGATATGAGCACTAAAGCCTTGACAGTCTGTTGATTGTTCACAGCACCGTTGAAGCTGTAGACCAAAGCATGTCGTGCGGTGGTGAGCGAGAGCGTGCGGCAGGCTTTCTGTGGTTACACACATGCAGGTCCTGGGGCTAACCCCAAGTCAGAAACACTAAGCACCCAGCCAGGCATGGCCTAACTGTAAACCACCAACACTAGGAACCTACTGTGTATAAGTGTACCTGCCATACCAGCAATACTACAGGAGCAGAGGGAAAACCCTTTTCGACCTGTCCTAAATTAACCTGTCCTAAATCTGTCATGTGCCTGCCTGCTCACATCCTCTCGCCTGAAACATGATCTACGACCTTAACAGTGATTTTACTGTCAAACAAAATTGCCATTGCCAAAGAGAGTGTGAGGAAGGTGAGACAAATAGTGTTGTTTGAGGTTAGATTGGAGACAGTGATAAGTTGTGAAAGACAACTTTTAGCTGACTGGCAGCTGCAGATAACAACCAAACCCTTTGATTTAATTTGACTGTAAAAATTGAAGTTATGTTATAGGAGCCAATGCTCTTCCACAAGGTTTCTACTGATGAACATAGAAGTCCTCCATTAAAGATATAATTCTTTGTTGCTACATCCATTTTTGGACTTAGTAGTTATATACAGTTGAAGTCGGAAGTTTACATACACTTAGGTTGGAGTCATTAAAACTCGTTTTTCAACCACTCCACACATTTCGTCTTCACAAACTGTAGTTTTGGCAAGTCGGTTAAGACATCTACTTTGTGCATGACACAAGTCATTTTTCCAACAATTGTTTACAGAAAGATTATTTCACTTATAATTCACTGTGTCACAATTCCAGTGGGTCAGAAGTTTACATACACTAAGTTTACTGTGCCTTTAAACAGCTTGAATTATTCCAGAAAATGATGTCATGGCTTTAGAAACTGCCGATAGAATTTCAAGAATTTCCCTGTATTTAGCGCCATCCATCATTCCTTCAATTCTGACCAGTTTCCCAGTCCCTGCCGATTAAAAACATCCCCACGGTGGTTGATGCTGCAACCACCATGCTTCACTGTAGGGATGGTGTTCTCGAGGTGATGTGAGGTGTTGGGTTTGCGCCAGACATAGCATTTATCTTGATGGCCAAAAAGATCAATTTTAGTATCATCTGACCAGAGTACCTTCTCCGATATGTTTGGGGAGTCTCCCACATGCCTTTTGGCGAACACCAAACGTGTTTGCTTATTTTTTTCTCTAAGCAATTACTTTTTTCTGGCCACTGTTCCGTAAATCCCAGCTCTGTGGAATGTACAGCTTAAAGTGGTCCTATGGACAGATACTCCAATCTCCGCTGTGGAGCTTTGCAGTTCCTTCAGGGTTATCTTTGGTCTCTTTGTTGCCTCTGATTAATTCCCTCCTTGCCTGGTCTGTGAGTTTTGGTGTGTGGCCCTCTCTTGGCAGGTTTGTTGTGGTGCCATATTCTTTCAGTTTTTTAATAACGGATTTTATGGTGCTCTGTGGGATGTTCAAAGTTTCTGATATTTTTTATAACCCAACCCTGACCTGTACTTCTTTGTCCCTGACCTGTTTGCCTCTTGCTTGGTGGTGCCCCTTGCCTAGTAGTGTTGCAGACTCTGGGCCTTTCAGAACAGGTGTATATATACTGAAATCATGTGACAGATCATGTGACACTTAGATTGCACATAGGACTTTATTTAACAAATTATGTGACTTCTGAATGTAATTGGTTGCACCAGATCTTATTTTGAGGATTCATGGCAAAGGGAGTGAATACATACATACACATATAATTCACTATATTATAATTCCAGTGGGTCAGAAGTTTACATACACTAAGTTGACTGTGCCTTTAAACAGCTTGGAAAATTCCAGAAAATGATGTCATGGCTTTAGAAGCTTCTGAGTCAATTGGAGGTGTACCTGTGGATGTATTTCAAGGCCTACCTTCCTCTTTGCTCATGGGAAAATCAAAAGAAATCAGCCAAGACCCCAGAAAAACAATTGTAGACCTCCACAAGTCTGGTTCATCCTTGGGAGCAATTTCCAAACACCTGAAGGTACCACTTTCATCTGTACAAACAATAGTATGTAAGTATAAACACCATAGGACCACGCAGCTGTCATACCACTCAGGAAGGAGATGTGTTCTGTCTCCTAGAGATGAATGTACCTTGGTGCAAAAAGTGCAAATCAATCCCAGAACAACAGCAAAGGACCTTGTGAAGATGTTGGAGGAAACAGGTACAAAAGTATCTATATCCACAGTAAAACGAGTCCTATATCGACATAACCTGAAAGGCCGCTCAGCAAGGAAGAAGCCACTGTTCCAAAACCGCCCTAAAAAAGCCAGACTACGGTTTGCAACTGCACATGGGGAAAAAGATTGTACTTTTTGGAGAAATGTCCTCTGGTCTGATGAAAAAAATAGAACTGTTTGGCCATAATGACCATCATAATGTTTGGAGGAAAAAGGGGGAGGCTTGCAAGCCGAAGAACACAATCCCCACCGTGAAGCCTGGGGGTGGCAGCATCATGTTGTGGGGGTGCTTTGCTGCCGGAGGGACTGGTGCACTTCACAAAATAGATGGCATCATGAGGTAGGAACATATGTGGATATATTAAAGCAACATCTCAAGACATCAGTCAGGAAGGTAAAGCTTGGTCGCAAATGGGTCTTCCAAATGGACAATGACCCCAAACATACTTCCAAAGTTGTGGCAAAATGGCTTAAGGGCAACAAAATGAAGGTATTGAAGTGGCCATCACAAAGCCCTGACCTCAATCCCATAGAAAATGTGTGGGCAGAACTGAAAAAGCGTGTGTGAGCAAAGAGGCATACAAACCTGACTCAGTTACACCAGCTCTGTCAGGAGGAATGGGCCAACATTCACCCAACGTATTGTGGGAAGCTTGTGGAAGGCTACCCGAAACATTTGACCCAAGTTAAACAATTTAAAGGCAATCCTACCAAATACTAATTGAGTGTATGTAAACTTCTGACCCACTGGGAATGTGATGAAAGAAATAAAAGCTGAAATAAATAATTCTCTCTACTATTATTCTGACATTTCACATTCTTAAAATGAAGTGGTGATCCTAACTGACCTAAGCCAGGGAATTGTAACTAGGATTAAATGTCAGGAATTGTGAAAAATGGAGTTTAAATGTATTTGGCTAAGGTGTATGTAAACTTCCGACTTCCGAACTGTATACCCATTGATTTTTGAAGAATATAACTTATAAATGCCTCATGAGTTTAGCTCAGCTATCATACCCCATCAGAACCCAAATCATAAGCTTGTTTTACTCCAATGTTTATAAACAACATAAATATAAGCAAACATTTTGTAGACTCAAACCATGGTTAAAACTATCATTTTGATAGCATGGATGTTCAGTCCTTGCATCCATAACTCTGTCTAGGCCTATCCTTCAACGTTTTACCAAAACAGGTGGGGTGACCTTTGTTGTTGTTTTATTTAAGGATTCTAGCTTTTAGGATAGTCAAGGATAACTGTTTGATTCCGTCACTCAGTACACTACAAGGTCTGTGGTAGGAACTTATGTCGATCATGGAACCAAATCCACAACATACCTTGTAGAAGGACAAGTATATTTGTAGCTTTCCAGAAAAAAGGGGGTACAGTGTAATTGTCATCCACAGGAGGTCCCAGTGAGGCTAATTGGACACCTTTCTCATTTGCTTCTGCTTAATAACAAAGATGAGTAGGATGATGAAATCCATTGAAATGTAATTTTATATTAACAATGGTTTGGTACCAGACAGCCTTGATTTAGCTGATTTAACAAAGACCATGTGACCGATTACAGGTTAAATCTGCTTTTTTTTTATGATGCAAGTATTAGTAATTTCTGGTAGCATGTGGCAGAGCTAAGATGGAGGCTGGATAATGATGAAGTCAAAAGGCTCATTTGGACCAGGCCGGGAAGGAGAGAGAAGGTGAGAAAGAAAAAAAAGAGAGAGAAGGAGAGAAGGACGGAGCCCAGGTGTCGGGGAAAGCAAGGAGCGAGGGATTCTTGGCTTTGTGAGAGGAAGGATGGGTGCACAGAAGCAGAACGATTGGGTTTTTGTGTGGAGCCTGTTTTTCTGCGGGCTGAAAGGGCCTGGTTTGTTCCTGGAAGATGAACAGAAGGCTGTATTGTATGTGTCTGTAATCTGCTTACCTGGATCGGCAGCTCAGGGACGAATCTCAGATCCAGGCTCCCAGTTGGCAAAAAGGAGTCAATGTCACACTCAGCCAGTCTCGACTTGCTTCCAAACAACTATGAAGTCAGTCCCTCAGGAGACTGAAAAGATTTACATGGGTCCTCAGATCCTCAAAAGGTTCTACAGCTGCACCATCAAGAGCATCCTGCTGGTTGCATCACTGTCTGGTATGGCAACTGCTCGGTCTCCGACTGCAAGGCACTACAGTGGGTAGTGTGTACGGCCCAATACATCACTGGGGCCAAGCTTCCTGCCATCCAGGACCACTATACCAGGCGGTCTCAGAGGAACGCTCTAAAAATTGTCAAAGACTCCAGCCACCATAATCATTGACTGTTCTCTCTGCTACCGCACGGCAAGTGGTACCGGAGTGCCAAGTCTAGGTCCAAGAGACTTCTCAACAGCTTCTACCCCCAAGCCATAAGACTCCTGAACACCTAATCAAATGAATACCCAGATACCCAAATGGATATTTGCATTGTTGGTTTGGGGCTCGTAAGTAAGCATTTCACTGTAAGGTTGTTGTATTCGGGTCATGTGACTAATACAATGTGATTTGATTTGTTAGTCTGTGTGTCTATGAAGATGTGTGCGTGTCCTCTTAGTATACAGTATACGAGTGCTATGTCTATGTGTACAGCTGTCTCTGTATGTATGAGTGAACAGGGCAGCATATGTTTACCTCATGTAACTAGAAAGTGGATGCTATTTCTTTTGAAAAGGATTGTTATGGCATATACTGTAATACACAATACAGGCTCAACAAGGGTTAGAGTACAATCAGGTGTCATAGTGTTCCATCCATCTGGCAAAACTCAGGCACACTATTTGCTTCTCCATTCTTCATATTTAGATAATCACTGTCTTGAATGGTGAGAACTGCCTGTAACTGCCTGTAAGTGCAGCCGTTAGGCGTCTGTCCTCTCATTATATTCCATTCGTTGTTTTCAAACAAAAACTCACTGTACTTCAGCACACTCTATCCCTGGAGGCTCTAACCCTGGAGACTGGGCCATGCAGGGAGTTAACCTGGCCACAGCCACTGCTCCCTTTTTCCCTGAGAGAGAGGCCCTCGTCGGTGACGTCACACCACCACATAAACAACTAGCGGTGGAGGATTAAAGATGGCGGTCGGAGTGGAGTGGAGTGCGTGATCTGTCCGCTGGAAAGTGATTGCAGTTCCAGGGAACATAAGAGGAAGGAAGGAGAGCAAAGTGACAGAGTGAGAGAGGTAGAGTGAGAGAGGTAGAGTGAGGGAGGTAGAGTGAGGGAGGTAGAGTGAGAGAGGTAGAATGAGAGAGGTAGAATGAGAGAGGTAGAGTGGGAGAGAGCAAGTGAGAGAGACAGAGTGAGAGAGACAGAGTGAGAGGGGGAGAGTGAGAGAGGTAGAGAGAGAGGTAGAGGGAGAGAGGTAGGTTGAGAGAGGTAGAGAGAGAGGGAGAGTGAGAGAGACAGAGTGAAAGAGACAGAGTGAGTGAGGTAGAGTGAGAGCGGGAGAGTGAGAGAGACAGAGTGAAAGAGGTAGAGAGAGGGAGAGTGAGAGAGACAGAGTGAGAGAGTGGCTCTGTGGGACGCCTCCTCCTGCCTGTTGGTTCCTCTGGCTGGGAGCAGCAGCCTGCGGCTTCAAAAGAGCACCAGGCAGTCCAGTCCTCCTCTTCCAGCAATTACAGATCACTCCAGCGGATGCCTCCCTGCAAATCCCTCCAAACTACACTCTGATTACTACTCCACGACACAGATTGTTTACCAAATGAATCCTGCACGGCTCAGATAGAACATCCTACTATTCTTTATATTTGGTGTCTGAGTTTGGATGATGCTTCTCTTTGTTCCGACAAGTTAAGAGAGGAATTAGGAGACAGAGGGACCATTTGAGTCTTAAAGATGGCATAACTTCCGATGCTTGCTTTGATTTGTCAGCCAAGACAAGCAGTATGAAAAGGAAATGCTCATACTGTATACAGTGTGTTCAGGAAGTATACACCCCTTGATTTTGTACACAATTTGTTGTGTACCAGCATACATTTAAAATGGATTAAATTGAGATTTTGTGTCACATAATTGCTTACACACAATACCCCATAATGTCAAAGTGGAATTATGTTTTTAGATTTTTTTAAACAAATTAAATCAAATGAAAAGCTGAAATGTATTGAGTCAATAAGTATTCAACCCCTTTGTTGTGGCAAGCCTAAATAAGTTCAGGAGTAAAAATGTGTTCAACAAGTCACATAATAACTTGCCTGGACTCACTCTGTGTGTAATAATAGTGTTTAACATGGCTACCTCATGTCTGTACCCCACACATACAATTATCTGTAAGGTCCCACAGTCGAGCAGTGAATTTCAAACACAGATTCAACCATAACGACCAGGGAGGTTTTCCAGTGCCTCGCAAAGAAGGCCACCTATTGGTAGATAAAATAAAATAAAAAAAAATAAAACTGACATTGAATATACCTTTCAGCATGGTGAATTTATTAATTACACTTTGGATTGTGTATCAATACACCCAGGCACTACAAAGATCACGGCGTCCTTCCTAACTCCGTTGCCAGAGAGGAAGTAAACCTCTCAAGGATTACACCATGATGCCAATGGTAACTTTAAAACAGTTACAGAGTTTAAGGCTGTGATAAGGGAAAACTGAGGATGGATCAACAATATTGTAATTACTCCACAATACTAACCGAAATGACTGAGTGAAAAGAAGGAAGCCTGTACCAGAATAAAAAATATTCCGAAACATGCAACCTGTTTGCAATAAGGCACTAAAGTAAAACTGAAAAACATGTGGCAAATAAATTAACTCTATGTCCTGAATACAAAGCGTTATGTTTGGGGTAAATCCAACACAATACATCACGAGTACCACTCTTCATATTTTCAAGCATGGTAGTGGCTGTATCATGTTATGGGTATGCTTGTCATCGGGCAAGGATAAAAAGGATAGGATAAAAATAAACGCAACAGAGCTAAGTACAGGCAAAATCCTAGAAGAAAAATCCTGGACTTATCCAGAAAGACAGCTGTAATTGCAGCCAAATGTATTGACTCAGGGGTGAAAATACTTATGTCAATGAGGTATTTCTGTATTTCAATTTCAATACATTTGTAAAAATGTTTTCACTTTGTTGTTATGGGGTATTGTGTGTAGATGGGTGGGAGAACAATCTATTTAATCAATCTTGAATTCAGGCTGTAACACAACAAAATGTGGAATAAGTCAAGGGGTATGAATACTTTCTGAATGCACTGTATATTGGTACTACCCAGTGCACTGCATGTGCTACACTTAGAAGCACCTAGAAGCACCTAGAACCCCCGACTTGTCGTTATTGGTTTGAACCAAGCTATCATATCTCAAGCACATTTTGTAGCTCCTTTATATTGGATACAGCTATTTACTTTGAGTAATTTTCTCTGTGTAATGGCACATTTCCTACAAAGCCTATTTTAATCGACAACATTATAGTCCCACAGTCAGTCGTGATGTTACCATGTGTGGTGGTCCTCTGTGGCCAATGACAACCTGCTATACGTGAGAGAACAGAGGAAACAGAACAAATCTGTCTGGAAACCCTGGGGGTGATCACCTGACACAATCCAAGAGCAAATGTCATTTGATTTCCCCATCGCATGGTGTAAATTCATTTACATTTCCCCATCACATCATTTAAAGAGTTCCAACACCATCAACATTAGCTAGGCTAATTCTCTGCAGTATTTTCTCCCCGTGACTAACCTGATATTAGCGATTAGTGGGAATGTCATCTAAATGGCACACCTAATCATATGTATTACCCCCTCCTCCACCTGAGGGCTCGTCTCCCTGGCCTAATCATGATGACAAAGGAAATTATGTGTTTAGTCTATCTTAATCACCACTGAAGCTCATCACCGCCCAGCCCCGGCCGGGGGAGTGGGCCTGCATGTCGCAGAGCAGCGCTGTGGAGAGGCGACCTACCCCCCGCCGGGGTGCACTGCTCCACCTCCTCTGCCCGCCTGCCTGCCTTCCTGCCTGCCAGTGTTTACTGTTTACTGTGACTCATTCCTGTGTCTGACTGTGACTCCCATCCAGACTGAGACTCATCCAGGCTAAATGAAATGTCTGCTCAATCCTCCTAGTGCTCTGTTGCTCTAGTTGGTTTGCAGCTCTTTTCTGTTCATCTCTGCAGATAGAGTTGTGCCATCTCTAACAGTCCAGTGTCCTTATTTGGCTGTGGTTTTATCTTGAAGCTGACTAGATGGCTGACTGAGCATCTGCGGTGCTGGCCTTGCACGGACACTACGTGTTTAGAGTGTTGGATGGGGCCAGGCATGTCTGGATAAAAAAGATTGAGGAAGAAAGCAGTGCCTGAGGCTCTTTCCCATCTTAATCTCTCACCAGGGGTGAAGCGTGGTGCCATTAAAAACACCAGTTAGTCATACCGGCTGTCTGTCTGCATAGCAGCTCACCTCTGGGGAAACATTAAGGACAACCCACATATGAGAATTCTATAGTATACAATGGTATAAGTACAATATAATTCTCTGCAGTGTTTTTGCTGACTTTACTGTAGTATTCACTGTAGTATTTACTGTAGTTACTGTAGTATTTACAGTTAACTACAGTATAAATACTTGGGCTGTCCCCGACGGTCAACCGAGAGTCGTCTGTTCTTTTGACCAATCGAATGGTTGACAAATCCTGTGTTTTATAAAAAATCTAATAGATTATGCACTGAGTTTGTCTGATACTTTAAACGCACTGCTTGATGAAATAATTGAGACATAATAATCATTAATTAATTAGCCTATGTCTTTCAAATATGATATATTGCAAAATATATATATATATAGATATATATATTTATTTTTATTTTCAATTATTAAGAACATAACAAATTGAACAAACAATAAAATTGTGCTTACTGTAATTAAAATGAATGAGGAACAGCAGCAGTTACTGCCAGTAGTCCTAGTATTCAATCAACATAGTTGAACAGTATTGCCGTACATGTATTATTAACATAGCTGAACATTGAACAGTAAATAATATATGATGTTTAATAACGAACAGGATAAATGAATAACAAAATAGCGGAAATAAAGAGCAAGTTGTAGGTTATCACAACAGAAGGCTTGGCTATTTAAATTGCCTTCAACAGCAGTTTATAAGCTCTAATGCTGAACAGAAAATGGTTTGTATAGGTCCAGGCTGCTAAAAAACATAAGCAAATCAAATCAAATGTGTTGATAAAGCCCTTCTTACATCAGCTGATATCTCAAAGTGCTGTACAGAAACCCAGCCTAAAACCCCAAACAGCAAGCAATGCAGGTGTAGGTGTATTTCATAATTACAAACATTTAGCAGCCTGCATAATAGGTTAATCATCTCTCTAGCTGTCAACTGTATTGGACTGACCTACTTTCTCATGTTGACCATAGCCTACTTCCCCAATATTTTCAAGTTATGAGACAGGAACACCAATTTGTCAACATTTTCAGGCAGAAGGCAGCTCCTTGTTTTATTGACTATTAATCCTGCCTTGGAAAACATCTGCTCTGATGGAGTGGAGGTGGACGGGATGGAGAGGAGATATTTCGCTGCTCTGGCCAGCTTCGGATTCCTGTCCTCGTTTTTTCTCCACTACGGCCAATTGGCGGTGTTTCAGGTTGGCCAGCATGGATATGGTCGCAGATAAGGATGCGCTGTCCTCCTTGGACAGTAGCTCAGTCAGGGTGACCATCAGCTCCAGCACATTCAAAATATCTCTGCCATGTTCCATTGCGCTGTGGTGAGATCAAGGCAGCTTTAATTTTTCCCGGTGTATTTGGGGTCAGAGAGCAATGCTGTTACAGGCCATCTCTGTTCTAGCAGACTCTCTAACGTGGTCTGAGAAGAGTTCCACCGCATGGAAACGTCTTGGATCAGGAGGTGTTCAACCACCTTTTGTTGTGTCTGTTTCTCATTTAGTCCCTTTCTGGCTTTTGCTCCCTTCTTAAAATGAGTTACGAGGTGTCTGGCTGCAGCCACAGTGCGACAGATGGGGTCTTGTTTGAGAGTGCCGTTGATGCACAGCTGTAAGGTTTGTCCAGCACATCTGACTCCTTTTATATCTGCCCATTTCTCTTCCTGCTCCAGTATATCTGCACACAAAACCATGTTTGCGGCATTGTCATGTACCACAGCGACCCTTTTACAGCCTGGGATTTATTATGCATCTGCAACTTTTCCAAGTCTCTGCGCAATGTTGGCTGCGCTGTGATTCTCCTCCATTTCTTTTGCGTCCAGCACCAGACACTGCAGTTTCCAGGCCTTGGTAATGAAATGTGCTGTGACAGTCATGTAAGACATGTGAGGTTCACATGTCGGTTGTAAAACGTACTGCGCGACTCCAAATCCTTCTCTTTTGTGTTGTCATATTTGGCAGTCAGAGCATGCATAATAGTTTCTCTCTTGGGAACAGTGTAACCAGGCACCAAGATGTTAATCATCATGCTAAACCCCACGCCCTCTGTCAGGTTAACAGACAATACCGTCGGTTATCTCTGTTTTTCTTTTTTCTGAGATGGGGGGCTTCAGGTCCAAGGGGGTTTGGGTTAAACCTGAGTTAGCAGTGGAGGCACTCGTGCTGCACTGGGGGTGCACCTATAGATACACAACGTTTCAAATGAAGTACATGTAAATTCATTCTGTATGGTATTTGTTATATTGTTATTACATTGTAATATGCCTATTCAATTTGTAAATGTTCATATACCAAGCAGATAAAACATGCTAATGTTTTAGCATATAACTACAGAACCTAAGTTGCCTAGGTTAGCTTACTGTTTTTCAAGTGGTATGTCATATTTGTTGTCAAGTTTGCATTCCACCCTTTACTGCAATGAAATGCTGCCATACCGCATGTTGTAGGCCTAAAAAGGGTGTAAATTATACTGAACAAAAATATAAACGCAACATGCAACAATTTCAAAGATTTTGCTGAGTTACAAGTCATATAAGGAAATCAGTCAATTGAAATCAATTCATTGCCTACTCTATGGATTTCACATGAGGCCCACCCATTGGGGAACCAGGCCCAGCCAATAAGAGTTTTTTCCCACAAAAGGGCTTTATTACAGACATAAATATTCCTGGATTATCTTGGTAAAGGATAAATACAGGGATGTAAACCAATTTGTGCACAACATTTGAGAGAAATACGCTTTTTGATTTATTTAAGCTCATGAAACATGGAAGCAACACTTTACATGTCACGTTTATATTTTTTGAATCAGTGTAGCTACTGTATGTCGGTACTGTATGTACTGTACCGGTAGGTTCGGCTTACCGGCTAGGTTCGGCTTACCGGTAGGTTCGGCTTACCGGGAGGTTCGGCTTACCGGTAGGTTCGGCTTACCGGTAGGTTCGGCTTACCGGTAGGTTCATTTTAAGGCTTATTAGCGTGTGCCATCTGAAAATCATCAGGCGGATACACAGTTAAATTAAAGGGGATGATTGGCATTTATATGTTAATAGTAATAATAATCGTAATTTTTGAATTTTTGTTTTTGCTATACAGTAATATAATTTTATTTAGTGTTGCACCATTGTTCTTACATAATATAACCATATACAATTTAGTAGCAAATATATGTCTTAGAGTGATGAACTGTGCCATCCCCGCATCCTCTTCAGAATGGATTAGTCCAATGAGACAGGAACGAATCAGACAGGTGTATTCATTACGGAAACATTTACCAATTTATGAACCAAACGGAAGCAAACAGAGCAAAACCAGAGTGTCAATTGAATAAATTCAGGTAAGTCCCTTCCCCTTTTGTTCAGTTTACTTCAGTTTAAGAAAGGTTTTGCAACAGAATCTGCTTCATGATTACACCCAAAGTGTCTCATGTGCCAAAAACACTTGACTAAAGAAATCTTGGTCGACCATATGTGCATTTTCCCACCAGAGATTTGTTTCCGCCTCCTGGGTGGCGCAGTGGTCTAAGGCACTCCATCGCAGTGCTAGCTGTGCCACCAGAGATTCTGGGTTCAAGCTCGGGCTCTGTTGCAGCCGGCCGCGACCGGAGGTCCATGCGGCGACACACAATTGGCCCAGCTTCGTCCGGGTTAGGGAGGGTTTGCCCGGCAGGGATATCCTTGTCTCATCGTGCACTAGCGACTCCTGTCGTGGGCCGGGTGCAGTGCACGCTGACCAGGTCGCCAGGTGTACGGTGTTTCCTCCGACACATTGGGTTGGATGTGCGTTGTGTCAAGAAGCAGTGCTGCTTGGTTGGGTTGTGTTTGGGAGGACGTATGACTCTCGACCTTCGCCACTCCCGAGTCCGTACGGGAGTTGTAGCGATGAAACAAGACTGTAACTACTACCAACTGGATACCATGAAATTGGGGAGAAAAAAAGGGGTAAAAAAATAAAATAAATAAGAAGAGATGTGTTTCCATCAAATTGACTTGTTGCAGATAAAAGGCTGTGCATGCTGACATATACATAAAAATAGCTTTTTCCATAACATTTTCTGTGGATTATTGTGGACAAAAGAGCGAGATTAGTATAGTCCAGTACCCCAAAACACTGCAGTAAATACTACACCATATTACAAAAAAACGTAAATGAATTACTATAGTATATACTACAGTTTTATTTTACTATAGTATTCATTAGGGCTGACCCCAATTAGCCTACTGTTTTTTATGCTGATTTGTGAATATTCGCATGAAAATCTTGTTACCAATTGGATGGAAACTTAGCTTGTGAAAGGATATTTCAGTTTTTTGTATTGCATTTTCTCTCTGTGTGTGTGTGTGTGTGTGTGTGTGTGTGTGTGTGTGTGTGTGTGTGTGTGTGTTTCCCTGTCAGAGTTTGTGTCTTGAGCAAGTCAACATGACATTTTTCTCTGTATCAACACTCCTCTATTAAAAGCAGAAATTGATTTATTTAAAAGAAAATAAGCAAACAGCCTTGCCCCGGCTGCCATGGGGGAAGCATCTCCTCAGGAAATGAAAATACCAGCTCGGAGTTGTCATCATATTGAGAGTTAGGTAACCTCTGACCTTTTAATACCCTGGAGCTCCTTTATTGGTGACCTGGCGGATCCTCTTAGAAAGTGAAACCACCGGGGAGTATCCACTGCTCACATCGTCATTCTCAAAACATCTAATAGTGCATTTACAGTGGTTAATGTCACTCCAGGGGAGATTGAGGCCAGCGGCCAGGAATCCACTCTGTATGTATGTGTTCACTACCCCAACATACAGATGCCTTCAGAAAGTATTCAGTCCCTTTGACTTATTCCACATTTTGTTGCGTTACAGTCTGAATTAAAAATATATTTTTTTCTCACCCATCTACACACAATATCACATAATGACAAAATGAAAACATGTTTTTAGAAATGTTTGCTAATAAATTTCAAATTAAATACATACATATCTCATTTACATAAGTATTCACACCCTTAAGTCAATCCTTTGTAGATGCACATTGGCGGCAATTACAGCTTTGAGTCGCCTTGGGTTTGTCTGTATCAGCTTTGCACATCTAGATTTGAGGATTTTCTCCCATTTCTTCTTTGCAGATTTTCTCAAGCTATGTTAAGTTTGATGTGGAGCGGTGGTGAACTACAATCTTCAAGTCTTTCCACAGATTTTCAATAGGATTTAAGTCAGGGCTTTGGCTGGGCCGCTCAACGAATTTCACATTTTTGTTCTGAAATCATTCCAGCGTTTATTTGGCTGTATGCTTGCGGTCATTGTCCTGTTGTAATGTAAATCTTAGCCCCAGTCTAAGGTCGTTTCCACTCAGAAGCAGGTTCTCATCAAGGATTTGCCTCTATTCATTGTTACCTCTAGCCTTACCAGTCTCCTAGTCCCTGCCACTGAAAAGCATCTCATAGCATTATGCTGCCACCACCATGGTAGGGATGGTGTTAGACGGGTGATGAGCTGTGCCTGGTTTTCTCCAGACATACATTAGCGCTTTGCATTCAGGCGAAATAGTTACATTTTTGTTTAATCAGACCACACACAGTCTTTTGCCTAATGCTCTGAGTCTTTCACGTGCATTTTTGCAAACTCCAGCTGTGCTGTCATGTGATTTTCTTCTCAGGAGTGGCTTCCGTCTGACCACTCTTCCATAATTGGTGAAGTGCTGTAGAGAATGTTGTCCTTCTGGCAGGTTCTCCCATCTCAGCCAAGGAACTCTGTAGTTCTATCAGAGTGGTCATTAGGTTCTTGATAACCCCCCTGACCAAGGTCTTTCAACACTCTAGAAGTAGTTTTATACCCTTCCCCCAAAATATATATGCCTCATCACAGTTCTATCTCGGAGATCTACGGACAGTTCTTTAGATTTCATGGTACAGTTTCTTCTCTAACATGCACTGTCAACTGTGGGGCCTTATATATACAGGTGTGTTTCTTTCTAAATCATGTCCAAAAAAATTAATTGGCCACAGGTTGACTCCAATCAAATTGTAGTAACATCTCAAGGGCTCCCGAGTGGCGCAGCGGTCTAATGGTTCGAATCCAGGCTGCATCACATCCGGCCGTGATTGGGAGTCCCAAAGGGCGTCGTGCAATTGGCCCAGCATTGGCTGGGGTAGGCCGTCATTGTAAATACGAATTTGTTCTTAACAGACTTGCCTAGTTAAATAAAGGTCAAATGTAAAACCTGAGCTCATTTTGGAGTGTCATATCGAAGGGGTGAGAATACTTACAGTACCAGTCATAAGTTTAGACACACCTACTCGTTCCATGGTTTTTCTTTATTTACTACATTGTAGAATAATAGTGAAGACATCAAAACTATGAAATAACACATATGGAATCATGTAGTAACCAAAAAAGTGTTTAACAAATCAAAATATATTTTCTATTTGAGATTCTTCAAAGTAGCCATCCTTTGCCTGATGACAGCTTTGCACACTCTTGGCATTCTCTCAAAAAGCTTCATGAGGTTTTCACCTGGAAAGCATTTCAATTAACAGGTGCGCCTTGTTAAAAGTTAATTTGTGGAATGTCTTTCCTTCTTAAAGCGTTTGAGCCAATCAGTTGTGTTGTGACAAGGTAGGGTGTTATACAGAAGATGGCTCTATTTGGTAAAAGACCAAGTCCATATTATGGCAAGAACAGGTCAAATGAGAAAAGAGAAATGACAGTCCATCATTACTTTAAGACATGAAGGTCAGCCAATCGGGAAAATGTCAAGAACCCATCAAGTGCTATGATGAAAAGGAAGACCCAGAGTTACCTTAGACACATCTCAACATCAACTGTTCAGAGGAGACTGTGTGAATCATGCCTTCATGGTCTAATTGCTGCATAGAAACCACTGCTAAAGGACCCCAATAAGAAGAGACTTGCTTGGACCAAGACACACAAGCGATGGACATTAGACCGGTGGAAATCTGTCCTTTGGTCCAACCACCGTGTCTTTGTGAGACGCAGAGTAGGTGAACGGATTATCTCTGCATGTGTGGTTCCCACTGTGAAGCATGGAGGAGGAGGTTTGATAGTGTGGGGGTGCTTTCCTGGTGACACTGTCATGATTTATTTATAATTCAAGGCACACTTAACCAGCATGGCTACTACAGCATTCTGCAGCGATACGCCATCCCATCTGGTTTGTGCTTAGTGGGACTATCATTTGTTTTTCAATAGGACAATGGCCCAACACACCTCCAGGCTGTGTAAGAGCTATTTGACCAAGAAGGAGAGTGGTGGAGTGCTGCATCAGATGACCTGGCCTCCACAAACACCCGACCTTAACACAATTGAGATGGTTTGGGATGAGTTGGACCGCATAGTGAAGGAAAAGCAGCCACCAAGTGCTCAGCATATGTGGGACCTACTTTAAGACTGTTGGAAAAGCATTCCAGGCGAAGGTGGTTGAGAGAATGCCAAGAGTTTGCAAAGGTGTCATCAAGGCAAAGGGTGGCTACTTTGAACAATCTAAAATTAAACATATATTTTGATTTGTTTAACACTTTTTTGGTTACTGCATAATTCCATATGTGTTATTTCATAAACCCTTGAATGAGTAGGTGTGTCCACATTTTTGATTGGTACTGTATGTAAATGAGATATTTCTGTATAACATTTTCAATACATTTCCCAAAATGTCAAAAAACATGTTTTCACTTTGTCATTATGGGGTGTTGTGTTTAGATGGGTGAGAAATAATTCAGGCTGTAACACAACAAAATGTGGAATAAGTCAAGGGGTGTGAATACTTTCTCTAGGCACTTTACATGCTATACCTGAGATAATATAAGGGATATGAATTAGACAAGCTTGACCATATATACATACGGTATAACACATACATGCAGTCTGTTCATAATTACATTGCATCAAGGCCCACCTACATTATATCAATGGTTGTAAAGAGATTTCCTTGTCAATATATTTACATGAATATTTCCAGGATATGCTCTACATAGCTTGCCACACGTTACCTTGGCCATCATTTCCCGGCCTTGAGGCTAAGCAGTGCGTGACTGGTGAGCCCAGTGAAGGAGGGTGTGAGCAGAGCTGTGTGTGAGCTGTGCTGGAAGCCCCTAGGAGTTCTTTGCTCTGTAGGTAATGGAGCTGGATGAGGAAGAGCCTGGTTGATTCCCTCTCTCTGCATTGTTGCATTTAATTACACCATGGTCTGTGCCTGCCTGCGCTGTGCTGGGCTGCGAGGGCCGCAAGCGCCATTTACAGCTGAGCACAGCACATGGGGGAATGCCTAGATGCCCACTGTGCACTGTAAGTAGATTGTGTCGCTCTTTGTCTTCCTAACTTGTTTTTAAAGCCTGCTCGGTTGGTCTCTGTTGGAATGCAGTATGTCCCACACAGGCTAATAAACTATATATGCAAAAGTATGTAGACACCCCTTCAAATAGCTGGATTCAGCTATTTCAGCCACACCCGTTGCTGACAGTTGTGTAAAATCAAGCACACCGCCATGCAATCTCCATAGACAAACGTGGACATTAGAATGACTCATACTGAAGAGCTCACTGACTTTCAACGTGGCACCACCATAGGAGTGGCCCTGCTAAAGCTGCCCCGGTCAACTGTAGGTGCTCTTATTGTGTAGTGGAAACGTCTAGGAGCAACAACAGCTCATTCGCAAAGTGGTAGGCCACTCAAGCTCACAGATTGGGACCGCAGAGTCTTGAAGCACTTGAAGCTCATCTGTCCTCGGTTGCAACACTCACTACCAAGTTCCAAACTGCCTCTGGAAGCAACATCAACAACATGGACTCTGGAGCAGTGGAACCGCGTTCCATGGATGCACCTCAGCCACGCTCAAGGTCCTAAACGATATCATAACCGCCATCGATAAGATACAATACTGTGCAGCTGTATTCATCGACCTGGCCAGGGCTTTCGACTCTGTCAATCACCACATTCTTATCGGCAGACTCAACAGCCATTGTTTTATCTTTGTTTTAATGACTGCCTCGCCTGGTTCACCAACTACTTCTTAGACAGAGTTCAGTGTGTCAAATCGGAGGGCATGTTGTCCGGACCTCTGGCAGTCTCTATGGGCGTGCCACAGGGTTCAATTCTCGGGCCGACTCTCTTCTCTGTATACATCAATGATGTCGCACTTGCTGCTGGTGATTCTCTGATCCACCTCTACGCAGATGACACCATTCTGTATACTTCTGGCCCTTCTTTGGACACTGTGTTAACTAACCTCCAGACGAGCTTCAATACCATTACAACTCTCCTTCCTCTCCTCCAACTGCTCTTAAATGCAAGTAAAACTAAATGCATGCTCTTCAACCGATCGCTGCCCACACCTGCCCGCCTGTTCAGCATCACTACGCTGGACGGTTCTTGCTTAGAATATGTTGACAACTACAAATACCTAGGTGTCTGGTTGGACTGTAAACTCTCCTTCCAGAATCACATTAAGCATCTCCAATCCGAAATTAAATCTAGAATCGGCTTCCTATTTCACAAAAAAGCATCCTTCACTCATGCTGCCAAACATTCCCTCAGAAAACTGACTATCCTACCGATCCTTGACTTCGGCGATGTCATTTACAAAATAGCCTCCAACCCTCTACTCAGCAAATTGGATGCAGTCTATCACAATGCCATCCGTTTTGTCACCAAAGCCCCATATACTACCCACCACTGTGACCTGTATGCTCTCACTGGCTGGCCCTCGCTTCATATTTGTCACCAAACCCACTGGCTCCAGGTCATCTATAAGTCTTTGCTAGGTAAAGCACCGCCTTATCTCAGCTCACTGGTCACCATAGCAACACCCACTAGTAACACGCGCTCCAGAAAGTATACTTCACTGGTCACCCCCTTAGCCAATTCCTCCTTTCCTTCCAGTTCTCTGCTACCAATGACTCGAACGAACTGCAAAAATCACTGAAGCTAGATACTCATATCTCCCTCACTAGCTTTAAGCACCAGCTGTCAGAACAGCTCACAGATCACTGCACCTGTACATAGCCCATCTGTAAACAGCCCATCCATGAAATATTGTGTGGATGAAGGGCGGGTAGGTGGCAGGCGGGTTAAATAAAGATAAATCAGTACATTTAAAAAATACATAAATGTGTAAATGTATGTAGGCTACATGTAAATTTAGGCTACATTGAGGTTTTTCATTCATCATTTTTAGGCTATCTAGCCTAAGCTTTAGGGCCTAACTGGATGCATGCCAAATAGCCTACATGCCAATCGCCAATTGCTTCAGGGAACGGGCAGAAAAAAATGTATGTGGATCTTCTGGAGCAAAAAGGACAATGTCAGAGTTTAATTCAAAAAGACACAAGCTGCAAAATGGAGAGTTGAAAATAAATAAGTGACGGCCAGAATGGTAATGTTTGGGAAAAAAGGAGGATAACAGTGCTATCAAAAATACTGGGGTTTTGATGTAGATACGGCCTACTAGCGCAAAAATAATATTTTGGTATTATCAAAACGATACGACATATCGTCAAAAATATCGCATCGATCACACACGACTTCCCAAGAGCCTCACTAATAGCATGCTCTTGGGAAGTGCGATGGAGTCAAACGTAGCGTGGGTGTCACACGGTTCCCTTAGCATCCAGTTATCTCTGTGTATCAGCTGAGGTATGTGTGATGGTTGTGAGGCGCTATACAAATTCGACAGTCACAGGATGGGGACTTCAAATAGGCATATGACACGTCAAGGGAACTGTAGCCTTTTGCTCAGATTGGTTAAATGGAAACTGAAATCTGTAAGCTGACTGTAGGTCTATATCACATGTTCTTAATATTAACACTTGCATAATTAAGCATTTCTTGCCATAAAATGATAAGCTAATGATAAGGCTACATTTTGACTCAGGAACAGGAGTAGAGAAATATGATTTCTGTCTTCCAGCATCTTGAGAGAATGCGAATGCACAGTTAGTTTTATCAGCATCATAAAAGTTGATCGTATTTCAACTACATAAAATGTGAAACAGAAACACGTTTGGTCGTTTTCACAGCTTTCTATTTCCTTACAACTGGTCAAACTGTCAGTAGAACATTTTGCACAGAAAATATTTCAGTTATGGGGGGGTTATTATCAATTACGAGCTGGTGCAGGTGAACAAACAGCTAACCCGCGCACCACTAGTATATGTACAATGCACGCATGCAAGTGTACACACACACAAACAGCTTTTTGGGGTATTTAGGTATTTTATTAGGATCCCCATTAGCTGTTGCAAAAGCAGCAGCTACTCTTCCTGGGATCCACAAAAAACATGAAACAATAAATAATTCAGAACATTAGTTGACAACATTTTTAAGAAAGGCACACTTAGCGAACATATCAATACATACAAAATCAAATCAAACTTTATTTGCCACATGCGCCGAATACAACAAGTGTAGACTTTAACATGAAATGTTACTTACAAGCCCTTAACCAACAGTGCAGTTCAAGAAGAAGAAAATATTTACCAAGTAGACTAAAATAAAAAATAATAGAAAGTAACACAATACGAATAACAATAATGAGGCTATATACAGGGGGTACCGGTACCGAGTCAGTGTGCAGGGGTACAGGTTAGCTGAGGTAATATTTACATTTATTATGGGGGTGAAGTGACTATGTATAGGTAACAAACAAACAGTGAGTAGCAGCAGTGTACAAGAGGGTGGGTCAATTAAAATTGTCCGGTGGCAATTTTTATGAATTGTTCAGCAGTCTAATGGTTTGGGGGTAGAAGCTGTTGAGGAGCCTTTTGGTCCTAGACTTGACGCTCCGGTACAGCTTGCTGTGCGGTAGCAGAGAAAACAGTCTATAACTTGGGTGACTGGAGTCTCTGACAATTTTACACACAAACTATCTAGGTCAAATAGGGGAGAGGCATTGTGCTGTGAGGTGTTGCTTTTTCTGTTTTTTGAAACCAAGTTTGCTGTTCACTTGAGCAATACGGAGTTCCATGCAATAATGGCTCTATATAATACAGTATGCTTTCTTGAATTTGTTCTGGATTTAGGGACTGTGAAAAGACCCCTGGTGGCATGTCTGGTGGGGTAAGTGTGTGTGTCAGAGCTGTGAGTAAGTTGACTATGCAAACAATTTGGGATTTTCAACAATGTTTCTTATAAAATAAAGAAGTGATGCAGTCAGTCTCTCCTCAACTCTTAGCCAAGAGAGACTGGCAGCATAGTATTTATATCAGCCCGCTGATTACAATGAAGAGCAAGACGCTCTGTTCTGGCCCAGCTGCAGCTTAACTAGGTTTTTCCTTGCAGCAGTCGACCACATGACTGGCTTCTTAATATGCCACACCTGTCAGGTAGATGGATTATCTTGGAATGGTCACCAACAGGAATGTAAACAAATTTGTAGTCAAAATTTGAGAGAAAGAAGCTTTTTGTGCTGGAAAATTTCAGGGATATTTTATTTCAGCTCATAAAACATGGGACCAACACTGTACTCGCCAGCAGCGTACCACCCTGCATACCACTGCTGGCTTGCTTCTGAAGCTAAGCAGGGTTGGTCCTGGTCAGTTCCTGGATGGGAGACCAGATGCTGCTCGAAGTGGTGTTGGAGGGCCAGTAGGAGGCACTCTTTCCAGGGGGACACTGCCCTGTGTAGGGTGCTGTCTTTCAGATGGGATGTTAAATGGGTGTCCTGACTCTGAGATCATTAAAGATCCCATGGCACTTATTGTAAGAGTAGGGTTGTTAACCCCGGTGTCCTGGCTAAATTCCCAATCTGGCTCTCAAACCATCAAGGTCACCTAATAATCCCAGTTTACAATTGGCTCATTCATCCCTCTCCTCTGTAACTATTCCCCAGGTTGTTGCTGCAAATGAGAATGTGTAGGTGGGGGGGAAGTGACTTACCTGTCAGTCAACTTACCTGATATAAATAAAAAACATGTGTTTTTATATTTTTGTTCAGTGTTTATAATGCATAGAGTGTATTTAATAGCTGGAGATGGCTAACAGCGGTGGAGAGAATAACTCTCTCTCTCTGCAAGGGAAATATTGTAATTTCTCTGACCTATTTTCTCTTTAGAAGGCCACATTTCTCTTTTCTTCACAGTTAGGTAAGGGTAATTTTCTTCCGAACCAACTGGCTGTGCTTGTTTGGGACAAGTACTCTTTTTCATAGCTAGTCCAAATGTTCAGTGAACCCAGATACCTTAATTTTATTTTCTTTAGTCTATTTCATTCCCTTAATTTTGTCCCATAGATTTCAGTACATATTTCCAAAGTATGAAGGTCTGTCCACTCACATCCCTGACAACACCATTGTAATACTCCCTCTCAGACAACAATGTCAGAAGTGTTGTGGGGTCATTGTGAAGAACAGGGTGACGCTGTAGATCGTCTTCCATCAAAGCTAATCTTGTTGGCAATGTCAAAGAGCCAATCTATGGGAGAGAGACAGAGATACATGGGATAAGGCAGTATCGGGCAGCTGATCAAATAGTAGTCAGCTCTGGAGGCTATAATCAGAGAATCACATCCTGTAAACCGCCGCTTTTTATGATGTTTATCTGAAACGGAGCCTCAAACCCTTCCTTCATTATCCAGGAGAATTTGATGTATCAGCTCCTCTCAAAGCGACATCACAGCCACTGCTCCTCACAACTTTTCATGAATTTCTCTCAAGTACAGATGATGTATACCTAAGCTGATTTCTTTCTGAAGTTGTTTGCATTTCTCCGCGGCCAGCATGTCTCAAATAGTTGCGTCTAAGGTCATCACAATCAGCAGCAATGCCACGGCAATCATTTTTTTCACTCCGCGCAGGAAGATTGGACGCTGAATTAAATTTACATTACATCACCTCAAGCTGAATCTTCTACCGTTAGATAATGGGAAAAGGCCTCCTATCTCTCTCTCTCTCTCTGTGGCTTGAGCTTTTAAATGGCTACGGTGTCTGATGTTCTCCTGTGAATGCTTCAGCTGTTAGCTCCTATCGATCATGCACAACTTAAAACGAATTTCACCAACTAAGCTGTCTTCCATCTGAGCTGGCTGCCTGCGTTGACCTTGCCTTCCCCATGCGCCGTTGACCAATGCTGCCCACTTTATGTGCTGATTGGCAACCTGGCCACCTGCCGGTCGCACTGATTGGCCAGTGGCAGGATCTCCAGCTGATTGGCAGGGTAGGGGGCCAAACCCAGCTGTTGTGTGGAGTCAGCGGGAGTCAGCGGGAGTCAGCGGGAGCAGCTGAAGTGGCAGGATCAGCCTCTTGATGTGAGAGCGCCTTTTGATAAATAATTAAACAGTGGTAATAACCAGCTGTTGTGAGGGTACATGTCCCCCTCCCAACCACAGGCCCCCTCTCCCACGCACCCCTCAGTGCTCAGTGTGCCTGGGGAAGAATTTAACAGGCCCCCCCTCAGTGTGCTTGGTTAAGAACTTATCAGGCCTGAAATTGGCTAATCCATTATTCACCAGGATATCCCCTCTCACCCCCTATCCCACCCCCACCTGACCCCCACCGTGCTCCACCTTGCTGCTCCATCTCTCCTGACTCGTCATCCCTGTCTCCCCTGTCCGCCCAGTGTCATGTCAGCTGGGAGCCATTTCTCCTAGCAGAGGAGCTTCTGTAAGGGCTACAGTGAACATGTGGGTGCTATGGGAGGTTGCAAACCACAGAATTCCATTTCAGCTAGTCGTGTACCAGGAGAGTCGTTTTTACAGGCTAATGACCCTGCTCCCCTTCCACAGGGGCTCTGATGGTCAGTAATGAGTCCTGCTCTCCCTCATAAAGCAGCCCATAGGGTGTGTGTGTGTGCTTGTGGTGGTCTGTAATGAGGTGTGCCCAGCCAGACAGTGGGCTGGTCTTGGTGTCAGGGTGGAGCTGAGGATATGGCTGACGAATGGCTCATTAGGCAGTTGGGCAGAATAGCGTATGAACACAGCTCTTTAATGTGCAGATAGGGAGAGAGGGCATTGTCCTTCCTCTCCTCAACCTCCCTCACTTCGCTCTGTTCACATTATGCACCCGCTTTTCAACGCCTGCCTCTGTGTGATGGAAAGCCCCGCGCTGCGGTTTTGTTCCATTTATTTATTTATTTGTTTATTCAATTTATTTTATTGTGGGTGCTATTATGGTTGTTTTCCACAGCCGCATCTGGACTGACAGGTTGCCAATCATAGTGAGATTTCATCTCCTATTGGCGTAGTAATGGCGGTGCTGTGCTAATTGAGTTGAACGTGGCGCTCGTCTCTCCTCAGTGAATCCGTCTGTCGCCGTCTTGTCATCAGTTTGGTTGCGCTTGATAGGTTTGTGTGTGTGTGGGGGTGTATGGGGAGGGGGGGGGGGGTATTAAAAGGTTGTTGAGGTCTCATTCCCCGAGGGATTCCCTCAATGCCATTGTTTTCCTGTCAAGGGCGTACTTTGCCAAACACTATGCCCTCTCTTTGTTCCCTCGTTTTAACTGGTCGCTATAGCCCGGTGAATGTTATGATTGAAAATAAATCTGAATTTGTGAAATTGAACAGGCCCACAATGCTATCAGCCATGAACAGGTTGCGTATTTTATTTTTTATTTCTCTCTCTTTCTCTCTCTCTCTCTCTCTCTCTGGTGGGGCCATTTATTTGTGCTGAGTGTAGCCGGGACCCGGTCATTCGAGGTCCTCCAACACTCCAACATGAAATCTCATCAATAGTTAATGAGGGCCACTTATTCAGTGAGGTCACACAGACACGTGGGATGATATCATGTTTAATAAGCCCCTGTGTTCTCTCTATCGTACCTCAATGAAGGATGAAATTTCATTTGAGCGCTGGAGAGAGACAGAGCGGGAGGGAAGCTGTGTGTGTGGTGTGTGCATGCGTGTGTATGCGTGCCTGCTCGTATTCACATTGCTTTTCATATCAATGGTTGCACTTCATTCACATACAGACAAGCCTAGATAATAGCTAGTGCCTCTAAAGTACAGTGATGTGTTTCTGCCATCAATAGATAGTTGCCATCAAGCTTCCGTGCATTTTTCTGCTGTACCTCCAACACTGGGTAAATGTGTTTCATCTGTTCTCCCAGGCCTTTTCTCCTCCTCCCTCCGATGGGCTCTGAAAGATGTGTGTGCAGTTTGGCACTCCACACAGTTGCACATAGGCTGCCTTTGATAAGTATCTGCTGGAAGAATGGAGGGAACAAAGGGTGTGTGTTCAGGTGGCTTTGAAAGAGAGGAAGAGAGGAGGTTCAGTGTGCTCTGCTGTCAGGCGGCCTTGGGTAGAGGAGCTCATGTCAAGAGGGGAGGCTTTCATATGGGGGCTGTGTAGTTCTGTCTTGCTTCAGGGGCTGCCTCTACACCTCGACACACAACCACTGTCTTAGCAGCACTCTCCTGTGTGTGCGTGTGTGCGTGCGCGTGCATTCCATGCACGTCTCCTCGTGTCACTCTGTGGACGCGCGTGGACTCCAACTCCAAACACACGCTAAATGAGCAGCCTGCTTGTCATCAATCCAAGCCTTTCATACTCACGTAAACATTAGAACAGACATTCACACAGGCTTTCCCTCTATTCTCACCGCCACACAGGGAGAGGAGGTGCATCAAAGGTAGCTTTCTCCAGGCTCCCTTTATCTCCCTTCATCAGTCCCTCGCTCTTTCTCTCTCTTTCTCTCTCTCTCTTGTCTTTTGCTCTTTTCTCCACAATGTCTCTCCCCTTTCTCCTTTCTCTCGCTTTGTCTCCCTCCAAACCTCTCTCAACTTTGCCTCTGTCTGTCTGACCTGGGTCCCCAGGGGAATCTCCCTCCAGCAGCTTTTTGTTCACTGTTTGTTTCTTTGAGTTGAGAATTCACTTTTTTTTCTGAAATCGTGCCTCAAAGGATTCAAATCAATGATCCATCTCTGCTCTCCCCCCTCCTCCCTCCCAACCGTCTCCCTCCTCCCGATCCATCACACAACAGCAGCCAGTGCAGCCAACCTCTCAAAGTCCAGCCTCTGTCTCATTTCTCATAAATTAGCATTACCTCTCTCACACACTCTCATTTTCCTTTCTCTCCCTTGCACTCTCTCTCTCTCTCTCTCTCTCTCTCTCTCTGGCTCTCACATTTCATTTCATTTTCCCCCTGTAAATGCCACATAGAAGTCCCTTAAGAAATGGCATTTTTACATTCCTCCTTTGTTCTTTCATTTCTCCCTCCTGCCTCCCAGCTTCTAACCTCTTCCTTCCTTCCTTCCTTCCTTCCTTCCTTCCTTCCTTCCTTCCTTCCTTCCTTCCTTCCTTCCTTCCTTCCTTCCTTCCTTCCTTCCTTCCTTCCTTCCTTCCTTCCTTCCTTCCTTCCTTCCTTCCTTCCTTCCTTCCTTCCTTCCTTCCATCCCTGCCTTTCTCTCTCTCTTCTGTCTCAATCTGTCTCTCCACCCCTCTCTCTGCCTCTGTCTTTGTCAAACCAAAGTGACTTTTCCTCTGTGGAAATGAGTGAAAACATCACACAGGAGAACAGTCCTCTGGCACCAGCGCGCCTCTCCACAGCACTTTGCATTTTTGTGTGTTCAATCAAAATGCTAATGGCATCATCAGCAACATCGGGGTGATGTTATTGTAGCGCTAATTGATAAGAAGAGGATGATGTGGGCTACAGATAGCTAGCGCCAACCACTGACACTGCTGCATGCCCAGTCCAGTCCAGCCTTCAATTATTTGTCATTACAATGGCTGTAATAAAAGTGAACTAATTGTTTAACGATGACTGTTTCTCTGCCATGGATGTGTGGTGTGGTGTATGGGTCCTTTAGATACAGAGGAGATTGGAGGTACAGTAGATGGTAAAAGTATCGGTTCTCAGTTAGAGGTACAGTAGATGGTCAAAGTCTGGGCTCTCAGTTAGAGGTACAGTAGATGGCCAAAGTCTGGGTTCTCAGTTAGAGGTACAGTAGATGGTCAAAGTCTGCGCTCTCAGTTAGAGGTACAGTAGATGGCCAAAGTCTGGGCTCTCAGTTAGAGGTACAGTAGATGGTAAAAGTCTGGGTTCTCAGTTAGAGGTACAGTAGATGGTAAAAGTCTGGGCTCTCAGTTAGAGGTACAGTAGATGGCCAAAGTCTGGGTTCTCAGTTAGAGGTACAGTAGATGGTAAAAGTCTGGGCTCTCAGTTAGAGGTACAGTAGATGGCCAAAGTCTGGGTTCTCAGTTAGAGGTACAGTAGATAGTCAAAACCTTGGCTCCCAGGAGAGAGGAGAGGAGTTAGTTATGCACTGTGACCTATGCTCTTGACTTATGCTCTTGAGAACCTAGCGCTAGTCCTAACGTGGGAACCTAGCACTAGTCCTGACTTGAGAACCTAGCACTAGTCCTAACTTGAGAACCTAGCACTAGTCCAAGCTTGAGAACCTAGCACTAGTCCTAACTTGAGAACCTAGCGCTAGTCCTAACTTGAGAACCTAGCACTAGTCCTAACTTGAGAACCTAGTGTAACAGTATAACTTTAATCCGTCCCCTCGCCCCGACCTGGGCGCGAACCAGGGACGCTCTGCACACGTCAACAGTCACCCTCGAAGCATCGTTACCCATCGCTCCACAAAAGCCACTGCCCTTGCAGAGCAATGGGAACCACTATTTCAAGGTCTCAGACCAAGTGACGTCACCGATTGAAATGCTATTTAGCGCGCACCACCGCTAACTAGCTAGCCGTTTCACATCCGTTACACTAGCACTAGTCCAAGCTTGAGAACCTAGCACTTGTCCTAACTTGAGAACCTAGCACTAGTCCTACCTTGAGAACCTAGCACTAGTCCTAACTTCAGAACCTAGCACTAGTCCTAACTGGAGAACCTAGCACTAGTCCTAACTTGAGAACCTAGCACTAGTCCTAACTTCAGAACCTAGCACTAGTCCTAACTTCAGAACCTAGCACTAGTCCTAACTTGAGAACCTAGCACTAGTCCTAACTTCAGAACCTAGCACTAGTCCTAACTTCAGAACCTAGCACTAGTCCTAACTTCAGAACCTAGCATTAGTCCTAACTTCAGAACCTAGCACTAGTCCTAACTGGAGAACCTAGCACTAGTCCTAACTTGAGAACCTAGCACTAGTCCTAACTTGAGAACCTAGCACTAGTCCTAACTTGAGAACCTAGCACTTGTCCTAACTTGAGAGCCTAGCACTAGCCCAACTTCAGAACCTAGCACTAGTCCTAACTTGAGAACCTAGCACTAGTCCAAGCTTGAGAACCTAGCACTATCCAAACTTGACAACCTAGCACTCCAATCCAAAGTTAAATCTAGATTCGGCTTCCTATCTTGCAACAAAGCATCCTTCACTCATGCTGCCAAACATACCCTCGTAAAACTGACTATCCTACCGATCCGGCGATGTCATTTACAAAATAGCCTCCAACACTCTACTCAGCAAATTGGATGCAGTCCGTTTTGTCACCAAAGCCCCATATACTACCCACCACTGCGACCTGTATGCTCTCGTTGACTGATCCTCGCTACATATTCGTCGCCAAACCCACTGGCTCCAGGTCATCTGTAAGTCTTTACTAGGTAAAGCTTCACCTTATCTCAGCTCACTGGTCACCATAGCAACACCCACCCGTAGCATGCCCTCCAGCAGGTAGATTTTGTTTTTCTGCTCTTTTGCACACCAGTATTTCTACTTGCACATCTTCATCTGCACATATATCACTCCAGTGTAATTGCTAAATTGTAATTACTTCGCCACTATTGGCCTATTTATTGCCTTACCTCCTTACCTCATTTGCACTGTATATAGATTTTCTATTGTGTTATTGACTATGCTTGTTTATTCCATGTGTAACTCTGTTGTTTTTGTCGCACTGCTTTGCTTTATACTGGCCAGGTCACAGTTGTAAATGAGAACTTGTTCTCAACTGGCCTACCTGGTTAAATAAAGGTGAAAGAAAAAATATGTAAGTGTGTGTGTGTGTGTGTGTGTGTGTGTGTGTGTGTGTGTGTGTGTGTGTGTGTGTGTGTGTGTGTGTGTGTGTGTGTGTGTGTGTGTGAGAAAGAGATAGTGAGAATGGCTATCTGTCTCATAGAGAGCGCTACAGATAGATAGTGGAGGAGAAGAGACGAGAAAAGTTAACATTTTAATTTCTGAAGAATCTGGGAGAAAGTCGGGGGGGAAATCCCTCTGTCTTCTGATTTGTCAAAGTTCCTTTTTCCCCCAGTATGCAGTGACCAGTGAGAGAGGGAGGGTAATTAATAGCCTAGGAGTATTTCCGATGTGTCAGTATTTCAGGCTGCCTTTCAGACTGATAATGTTCCCTGGCTGCTGGCCCTGGGGACTGCTCTATCTTATTAACTTGTCCTATGAGACAGCTCCACCATGGACAGTCCTGCTTTACAGCCCACCAGAAGGGGCAGGGAGGGAAGGAGGGGAGGGACGGAGAGGCAGCTATAGAAGGATGGAGAGGGAGGACCACTAACCATACCGCTGTGCCTGTTAGGCACTGAAGGGCTTGTTCAGCTCTCCTCCTTCACTCTCCTATTGATACTGTAGTCCTGTTAGTGGATTCCTCTTGTCTTCCTACCCCCCCACCAACTCTCCACCCCCATATCAGCTGACAAAAGAGGTGATATTTAAACCACCTTGAGACATTGATCAAAATGGCTATATGCTGTAGTTAGTAGAGGATGCAGTACTATATATCTATGATCAAAGGCAGCATTGGGCTGATATAGGCTAGTGTGCGCCCTACAGTACCCAGGCATGCAGGAGGAAGCTCTACTCTGCTCTGTCTGTAATGAGAGAGATAGAGAGAGAAGTCTTAGCTACGCAGACCCTATGGAGCCCTGAGGAGAGGAGAACAGAGGAAAGAAGAGAGAGGAGAGAAGAGGAGAGAAGAGAAGAGAACAGAGGAAAGAAGAGGAGAAAAGATGAGAGGAGAGGAGAATAGAGGAAAGAAGAGGAGAGAAGAGAAGCAGCAGGATGAGTAAATAAAGCAGTGGCTTGACACCCTTTTAATCTGTTTTGCCTTTAAATGCTGCCCTATTGAGTGCCAGAGCACAAGGTTAATGAGAACAAGTCTCTCAGGTGAGTGGAGGTTTCAACCACCATGAGGGAGGACAAGGTGGAGAGAGAGGGGGCAGAGAGAGAAAGAAAGAAGGTAGCATGGAAGTAAAGGCAAGTGGGTGAGTCAAGATAAGACTGTGGAGGAGACTTGAGACTAAAATGAAGAAGGGAGTGCATGAGAGTATGATGAGAGAAATAGTACATAGCTACACAATTTAGTGAACTACTGACCTTAGTTCCTTTTTTATGTCTCTATTTTAGTTTGGTCAGGGCGTGAGTTGGGGTGGGCATTCTATGTTTTGTAGTCTAGGTTTTGTATTTCTGTGTTTGGCCTGGTATGGTTCCCAATCAGAGGCAGCGGTCGATCGTTGTCTCTGATTGAGAACCATACTTAGGCAGCCTGTTTTCCCACTATGGGTTGTGGGTAGTTATTTTCTGTTTAGTGTGTTTTGCGCCTGACGGAGCTGTTTCGGTTGTTTCTTTTGTTCCTTGTTGTATTTAGTGTTCAGTTTATTAAAATATTGATGAACACTACCCACGCTGCGTCTTGGTCCTCACCTTCTTCCACCAACGGTCGTTACATCCTATTTGCACTTGGTCAGTATGCTACGTCAGTCTGTTGGTGTATGCTACGTCAGTCTGTTGGTGTATGCTACGTCAGTCTGTTGGTGTATGCTACGTCAGTCTGTTGGTGTATGCTACGTCAGTCTGTTGGTCAGTATGCTACGTCAGTCTGTTGGTGTATGCTACGTCAGTCTGTTGGTCAGTATGCTACGTCAGTCTGTTGGTCAGTATGCTACGTCAGTCTGTTGGTCAGTATGCTACGTCAGTCTGTTGGTGTATGCTACGTCAGTCTGTTGGTCAGTATGCTACGTCAGTCTGTTGGTCAGTATGCTACGTCAGTCTGTTGGTCAGTATGCTACGTCAGTCTGTTGGTCAGTATGCTACGTCAGTCTGTTGGTGTATGCTACGTCAGTCTGTTGGTCAGTATGCTACGTCAGTCTGTTGGTCAGTATGCTACGTCAGTCTGTTGGTCAGTATGCTACGTCAGTCTGTTGGTGTATGCTACGTCAGTCTGTTGGTCAGTATGCTACGTCAGTCTGTTGGTCAGTATGCTACGTCAGTCTGTTGGTCAGTATGCTACGTCAGTCTGTTGGTCAGTATGCTACGTCAGTCTGTTGGTCAGTATGCTACGTCAGTCTGTTGGTCAGTATGCTACGTCAGTCTGTTGGTGTATGCTACGTCAGTCTGTTGGTCAGTATGCTACGTCAGTCTGTTGGTCAGTATGCTACGTCAGTCTGTTGGTCAGTATGCTACGTCAGTCTGTTGGTCAGTATGCTACGTCGGTCTGTTGGTCAGTATGCTACGTCGGTCTGTTGGTCAGTATGCTACGCCGGTCTGTTGGTCAGTATGCTACGTCAGTCTGTTGGTCAGTATGCTACGTCAGTCTGTTGGTCAGTATGCTACGTCAGTCTGTTGGTCAGTATGCTACGTCAGTCTGTTGGTCAGTATGCTACGTCAGTCTGTTGGTCAGTATGCTACGTCAGTCTGTTGGTCAGTATGCTACGCCGGTCTGTTGGTCAGTATGCTACGTCAGTCTGTTGGTCAGTATGCTACGCCGGTCTGTTGGTCAGTATGCTACGTCAGTCTGTTGGTCAGTATGCTACGTCGGTCTGTTGGTCAGTATGCTACGTCAGTCTGTTGGTCAGTATGCTACGTCAGTCTGTTGGTCAGTATGCTACGTCAGTCTGTTGGTCAGTATGCTACGCCGGTCTGTTGGTCAGTATGCTACGTCAGTCTGTTGGTCAGTATGCTACGTCAGTCTGTTGGTCAGTATGCTACGTCAGTCTGTTGGTCAGTATGCTACGTCAGTCTGTTGGTCAGTATGCTACGTCAGTCTGTTGGTCAGTATGCTACGTCAGTCTGTTGGTCAGTATGCTACGTCAGTCTGTTGGTCAGTATGCTACGTCAGTCTGTTGGTCAGTATGCTACGTCGGTCTGTTGGTCAGTATGCTACGTCAGTCTGTTGGTCAGTATGCTACGTCAGTCTGTTGGTCAGTATGCTACGTCGGTCTGTTGGTCAGTATGCTACGTCAGTCTGTTGGTCAGTATGCTACGTCGGTCTGTTGGTCAGTATGCTACGTCAGTCTGTTGGTCAGTATGCTACGTCAGTCTGTTGGTCAGTATGCTACGTCGGTCTGTCGGTCAGTATGCTACGTCAGTCTGTTGGTCAGTATGCTACGTCAGTCTGTTGGTCAGTATGCTACGTCAGTCTGTTGGTCAGTATGCTACGTCGGTCTGTTGGTCAGTATGCTACGTCAGTCTGTTGGTGTATGCTACGTCAGTCTGTTGGTCAGTATGCTACGTCAGTCTGTTGGTCAGTATGCTACGTCAGTCTGTTGGTCAGTATGCTACGTCAGTCTGTTGGTCAGTATGCTACGTCAGTCTGTTGGTCAGTATGCTACGCCAGTCTGTTGGTCAGTATGCTACGTCAGTCTGTTGGTCAGTATGCTACGTCAGTCTGTTGGTCAGTATGCTACGTCAGTCTGTTGGTCAGTATGCTACGTCAGTCTGTTGGTCAGTATGCTACGTCAGTCTGTTGGTCAGTATGCTACGTCAGTCTGTTGGTCAGTATGCTACGTCAGTCTGTTGGTCAGTATGCTACGCCAGTCTGTTGGTCAGTATGCTACGCCGGTCTGTTGGTCAGTATGCTACGTCAGTCTGTTGGTCAGTATGCTACGCCGGTCTGTTGGTCAGTATGCTACGTCAGTCTGTTGGTCAGTATGCTACGCCAGTCTGTTGGTCAGTATGCTACGTCAGTCTGTTGGTCAGTATGCTACGCCAGTCTGTTGGTCAGTATGCTACGCCAGTCTGTTGGTCAGTATGCTACGTCAGTCTGTTGGTCAGTATGCTACGTCAGTCTGTTGGTCAGTATGCTACGTCAGTCTGTTGGTGTCAGTCTTAAAGATGCAATCCAGGATCTTAAGCGTGACAAATTTGTAACATATAGTACAAATTTGATTCGGGAACATATTATACGAATTGCACACAAAAAATACACATGTAACATATCATACAAATGGATGACATAGTACACAATTTGATGATGTAGTACACAAACAACGGGGACCACTTTTGGCTCGTGAGCACCACTAATAAAACTACTGGCTGAAATTATACAAAAGTTTGAGAGTGCATCTTTAAGTGAGGCTTAAGAGCGTGCGATAAAGAAAGGATATAGAGAGCCTGTTGCGTTGCGTGGTGCACTGCTGAGAAAAGGCAAGACAGCAGCCTCTGAGGAGAGGATGGTCAGTCTGAAAGAAAGGAGAAAGAGAGGCGGCATAACCTGGGCTTTTTTCCCTCTTTCCATTGCTGCCCGTTTCCCTCTCTCTCTCCATGACAGATAAGCTCTAGGGGGGAGAAGGAAGGGGGGAAATGGCCTCTTTCAGCCTTCAGATTTGATTTCAGCCTGCTTTATCTCCAGAGGACAATGGAAGGCCTTATCGGGGCTGGGCTGAGACACAGAGCCTCGAGGCCATGGGCGCCCATCCACAGCACAAAGCCTGTCACATATATATTTATATATGTGGGGATTGTGTGGATAGACAGACGGACAGACAGATGGAGGGGTGCGGGGGCGGATGGGGCTGAAGACCTGCCCTGTGTCTTACTGACACCTCAGTGGGACAGAGGGCTGGACCACAACACAACTGCCGTAAACACACAGATAAGATCCAGGCAGAGCAGTAGGTGTTGGGGGAATCACTACAGGCTGATGGATGCAGACCTGGCAGGCACCCACTTAAGCCCTCCCATCCCTGGAATCAGCTAAATGACGGCCACCCTGCATCTGATCACATGCATTCATTACTGCACTCAGACAGTCCACATGTGTGCACCGCGCAGAAATAGAATGTGTGGCTATGCCTCGAGTAGAGTGCTCATCTCATCTGACAATTTGAGATGAAATGTAGCTAACTGCAAATGGCTTTCCACACTAAGAGGATGCCGGATGGCTTTACAAAATGCCTCATAGACACATCATGGGTGAAGGTGTGTGTAGAAAGAATGGGATAGGACACCTGAATAAAGCGCTGTGTGTCTAAGAGTCATTGCCCCGGTTTCACCACACCTCCACAGCTCTGACATAGAGGAATAGTTTCAAAGTTGAATCATGTTTCACAGAGTACAGCAGGTGTAAAACAGTACATAGCTTGAGAGCGCTTTCCCAACAATGCAGTGATAATAATTAATAATAACATACATAATAATAGAAAATAGAATACAAAATAAAATAAAAAACACACAAGAACTACAAGGTGAGTTAGAAACACGATAATGCGAGTATATACAGGTACCTTATTCAATGTGCAGGGCTACTGGAGTGGTTGAGGTGGTTTATACATAAAAAGAGACTGTTAGTAAGATATACATGTAAACAGGGCTGAAAAGTGACTGGTAGCAGGAATATATAAATACTTTGGGTAATACACTAATGGTAATATATACATGTAAACAGGAGTAATAGTGACCAACAGCAGGATAAATAGATAAATACTAATGGTAATATATACATGTAAACAGGAGTAATAGTGACCAACAGCAGGATAAATAGATAAATACTAATGGTAATATATACATGTAAACAGGAGTAATAGTGACCAGCAGCAGGATAAATAGATACATACTAATGATAATATATACATGTAAACAGGAGTAATAGTGACCAGCAGCAGGATAAATAGATACATACTAATGGTAATATATACATGTAAACAGGAGTAATAGTGACCAGCAGCAGGATAAATAGATACATACTAATGGTAATATATACATGTAAACAAGAGTAATAGTGACCAACAGCAGGATAAATAGATAAATACTAATGGTAATATATACATGTAAACAGGAGTAATAGTGACCAGCAGCAGGATAAATAGATAAATACTAATGATAATATATACATGTAAACAGGAGTAATAGTGACCAGCAGCAGGATAAATAGATAAATACTAATGATAATATATACATGTAAACAGGAGTAATAGTGACCAGCAGCAGGATAAATAGATAAATACTAATGGTAATATATACATGTAAACAGGAGTAATAGTGACCAGCAGCAGGATAAATAGATAAATACTAATGGTAATATATACATGTAAACAAGAGTAATAGTGACCAGCAGCAGGATAAATAGATAAATACTAATGGTAATATATACATGTAAACAGGAGTAATAGTGACCAGCAGCAGGATAAATAGATACATACTAATGGTAATATATACATGTAAACAGGAGTAATAGTGACCAGCAGCAGGATAAATAGATACATACTAATGATAATATATACATGTAAACAGGAGTAATAGTGACCAGCAGCAGGATAAATAGATAAATACTAATGGTAATATATACATGTAAACAGGAGTAATAGTGACCAGCAGCAGGATAAATAGATAAATACTAATGGTAATATATACATGTAAACAGGAGTAATAGTGACCAGCAGCAGGATAAATAGATACATACTAATGGTAATATATACATGTAAACAGGAGTAATAGTGACCAGCAGCAGGATAAATAGATACATACTAATGGTAATATATACATGTAAACAGGAGTAATAGTGACCAGCAGCAGGATAAATAGATACATACTAATGGTAATATATACATGTAAACAGGAGTAATAGTGACCAGCAGCAGGATAAATAGATACATACTAATGGTAATGGCAATCAATAATCAATAGACAGCAGTGTAATGGAGTAGTAAATCAAATCAATAATCATTTTAGCAGCAGCATAAGTTGTGTCTTAGTGGGTAGAGAGCTTTGGATGGGCATAGAGCCAGTGTGGGTAGTCTGTAGGAGAAGGAGAGCAGTAGTTTTTAGGATATAATGCATACACACTCTCTCCCAGCTTCTCTGCCATGCTGCCCATCAGGTTCCCCTCTGTGACTGACCCTCTGCCTGGCAGCCCTCACATTAGCTTGTTTGTGTTTTGTGCTTGTGATTTTCTCTGCCATCAGGCCGTGTTGGACCCACCCATTGAGTAATCACTTTCTCAGCGTACGTGAAATTGTCTTCAATGTTTTAGATCCAGGCTACTTTCACAGTCACTTTCAATAAAGGAGAAAATCAAGCGTTAGCTGTCAGATATATGTAACAAATTCACATTTTCATATGGAGGATAGAGATGGCAGGGGATCTGAGCTATGCTATTCCAGTCTCACAGAGAAGAATAGAGAGTCATGACATATGAGAGAAGCCATTTTTACACAAATTGGATTCCAAAGTAATAAAATGTAGAAAGAAAGTTTTAGGGCATTGACAACAGGTCGTATGTGTAAGATAGATGGAACGTTGGGTAAGGGTATTTGTATTCACATTTTTAAATGTCACTATAATGAGATTTTGCTGATATTTATGTAGGATTACTGAAGCCTTAGGTCTATGTGAAGAAAAATCCCATTAACCACCCCTGTATGTGAAAACCAAGTAGGTGTTTTTTATCAAATACTTTACACTGTCGATTTAATATAACAGGCGTTTATAAATCACAATTTATATCAATGCAAGTATCTGGCCCATTCTATCTAAATCTCATTTGAGAAAGATATTTTCTCTCCCTTGAATTCTTATAAAGCTAAAGATTTGGTTGTGCATACAGATAAGAATAGTCACCGGCGGTAGAATGGACTAGAGACATGGAATATCTCATATAGCCACCTAGACAGCTTTTTTCTCCACAAACGATACCAAGTATTGACCTGATAGCTTGTGCCAGTCTTTTGTGGGAGATATTGCGAGACAGGAAGACGGGGCAGGAAAAAAGTTTTGTCAATGATAAAGACGTCCACGACTGAGTGACAGCCATAGAATTAGGAATTAGAATACTAATTTAATAGGATCTCTATGGTGACAACAATCTGCTGTAGCCATGGCGACCGAGGCAATCTGAAAGGCGATGGGCTTTGCTAATGAAGGGCCTCGTTAACAGGAGTGGAGATGATAAGGGCTCTGCTTGGCATCCCAGGGGAATTAAACCGGAGGGAGTGAGGGAGGGAAGGAGGGGTGTGAGAGTGATTGAGATACAGTGGGGTCTGTTCACCTGAGTGTATCACACAGTAAGCACACCTCATTCCTAGAGATGGGTTTGGGTTCAGAAGGTGGACATTTTGGGTTTCTGCACAGATGTTTTGGGTTTCTGCACAATTGACTGTCTAAAGATTTGGACAGTGTATTCATATTTAATAAGATCCATGCAACATTATACATTACACACAGCCCATAGGCCTGTAGCAGGCCCTTGGGGTACTCTAGTGTTCATCTGTAGGCTGTGAAGATGAATGATGGAGGGAAGATGTAAAAATACTTCTGAACTGTAATCTTAAAGACAGTATGTGAGCATATTTCTGGTGGCTGTCTGGACTGTGGAGAGGTGGAACTGTTATTTAGGTAGAGGTGTTTATCATCAGATGGCTGCAGGTGCAATCCTAATGCACTGGGCTCTCTCTAGGCTACTGACCTCTGTAGGCTGTGGGTTTGATGGTGGAGGGATAGAACATCAAGGTGGATGAATTTCATAGTAGTACTTTATAAAAACACAGCAAGACATCTGATATACTATTTCCCTCACAGATGTTTCACTTACTTTGGTCTTTCTGTACTTTCATCCTAAAGATCCTCTCTTGTTGGAGAGCTGAGGCTAGTTTCAAAGCACTGCCAGCTGTTGCTTTGGTTTGAGAGGGCTAAGGGCGGATAGAGGCAGCTCAGCTGCCCTCCTTCACTCACTCACTCACTCACTCACTCACTCACTCACTCACCCACCTGGACTCAAGAGTAGACGTAACATAGTTAAGGAAAATCCTGGACCTCAAATAAGTATGACATGTTATGTTTGGTATGATATGTATTAATTTGTGGATGTCCATCATCCATTCCCTATGATATGTTACAATTTACAATTTGTATGATATGTTCCGAATTACAATTCGTATGATATGTTACGAATTGCAATTGGTACAACATGTTACGAAATGGCAATAAATGGAATTCCAGTTTTTTTGTGGCTAACATTTGCTAGGTGCTAAGTGGGTGGTTAGGGGTTAAAGTTACGGTTAGGAGTTACGGTTAGGGTTAGGAGTTAGGTTAAATAGCTAGACGGGTTAGCTAACATTCTTAGTAGTTGCAAAGTAGCTAGCTAAAAAGTAGTAAGTAGTTGGAAAGTTGTTAATTAGCTAAAATGCTAAAGTTGTCCGTGATGAGATTCGAACATGTTACCTCCGGTTGCTAGACGTTCGCGTTATACGACGACCCATCCACCCTCCTTTCGATTTGCCTTTAGTAACCTTCTGTCTTATGTAACCATATCAAATGTAACATATACTAATTTGAGTGTCCCTGACTTTCATTTGTTATGTTACATCTAGTTTAGGAGACAAGGCTGCAGTTACTCACACATTAACTCACTTACCCTCCCCACCCTCTCTGATTTGCCCACTTGGGAGAAGGGAAGGCGTTGTCCGTGTGGCCGTTAGAGAAAGTCTTATTGATTGGCCGTCTGTTCAGTCATGGCAGAGGGTCTGTAGCATGTGGGCGAGCAGCTGGAAGGTTAGGCAGGGGCCACGTTATGTCATATTACACACAAAGAGATCTCACACTGCTGTCTGGGGTGGCACAGTAGAGAAAAGCTGGCCATCTTTCTTCTCACTTTACTATTAGTTATACTGTCTTCAATTCTGAGATAAATAAGGGTTTAGATTTTTCCTCTAGGGTACCCACCAAATTGGATTCGGTTATCAAGAATTAGGTTGGGGGAACTGTGAGTTGTAGCAGTGGGTGTGATTATAGCCTGATATATCAGGGCCTGAAAATACACGTACACTATCAGGTGTCTTTGGCCCTTTTTGGAACTATTACAGGCGCTAGAGTTACAGGAGGACGTGCACACAAACACCGCAGGCTTTTGTGATGCTAGCAGTTCAGTGATGTTTAACTAGTGTAGGCTTGAGAGCAGACAAGAGCAACACTAATGCTGTCAGTACAGGCGGTCTCAGTTACAAAGCCCAGTATTAAAACCCATTACCCAGCGGCCTCAGAGTCAGAGCACAGAGAGACAGGATGACATCATGGCTTCATTAAGGCTGCCTGCCTGACAGATAGAGAGAGAGAGCAGCACCGCAACCCCACCCAGCTCATCAATAGGGCAATGTTTTAGTCATGTGTTACAACACTACACCCCCCCCCCCCACACACACACACATACTGTACACACCACCCCTACCACATCCACAACTTTATACTGCATACTGCTTTATCGAGCAGAAATAACTTGTATGTATTCTCTATTTCTACTCTAGTAAAATGTCATACAGTACCCTCGTAAATGAAAACTCAATTACTGCTCAGTCTCTAGTGTCCTGTTTCTGCCATGCACTGTACATTATTATAACCCTAGCCTCTGCCGAGTCCCCAACATCCGGATGTTCCGGTTTTCACAGGAAATGGAAAGAGAGTCTATGACGCGACTTCCACATTTGGACATTAACAAGGCGACACTCCATCTTAACTTCTCCTCCACATTCACTGGATTGGTTGAACAGTGCGGAAGAGAACTTCCTACAAATGTTTTTTTTTTCTTCTCATCAAGACCAGTATGTATGTAGGGGATCTAATTTCAGGCGACTATTAAACGCCTGATACGTTAGGTTACTATAACAACAATAGAAATACACCCTGGCTCGAACTAAGGGGACAACAAGGTCTAAATCATGTTTGATGCACTCTGGATGTAAAAAAAAAAAAAAATTGTTCTGTTTATTCGAGATGATATGAACACTGTGGACAATGTTCAGCAAGTTGCAACATTGAAATTCAGAAATAACCACTTTTCCAGTGTTCAGCTGTACGATGCAGTATAAAGCGGCAGTATTGTATATGATATAGTACATGATAAAACTCCCAAATGGCAAGAAGTCTATGAGAGAGCAGCCAGATGTGGATGAACTACCAGATATTGTGTCTATGTCTATTCTTGCCAATGTGGCCCACTCTCTCATTAGAATTCCACTAGTGTGTGCCTCTTTTAAGGGTCATTAAAGGAAATTGGAGGCAGAATATGTACAATGATCTGTTCAACCTCTAGCACTCCTGGATGGCTTTTTACTTTGGCAGATTGGAGCCTTAAGGAGATTTCTGACAACGTATAGACGGGTTGCCTGACAACGTCACAAAAATAATGTGTGCGCATCGACGAGGCAGAAGGCTGTGTGGTGTTATGATTCTGAATGGTCTGATAGCTAGGGACAATGACAAGAAGCTGCCATGTGTATCACGACTCAGGATATGACTCAGATGCAGACACAGGAGGCGGATGGTTCGGTTCTCCGAATATTTATTATAGCAAATGGGCAGGCACAAGGGCAGGTTGAGGGCAGGCATAGGTTTGTAATCCAAGGCAGAGTCAAAAAGGGACAGAACAGCAGGCAGGCTCAAGGTCAGGGCAGGCATAAATATCGTAACCGGGAAGACTAGAAAACAAGAACTGGAGAAACGGGAAACACGCTGGTAAGACCTGACAAAACAAGACAAACTGGCAACAGACAAACAGAAAATGCAGGTATAAATACACAGGGGAAACAGGAGACAATGGGCCGTGGACAAAAGTTTAATCAAAAAGTTTAAAAAGTTTAATCAGAAGACAAACGGCAGTTGGGCTAAGGATTTTAGAGATGGGGAATGGGCTGATAAAGTAGGGGACAGTTTACAGGACTCCACCCGGAAGGGGCAGATCCCAAGTGGAAGCTATACCCTATGCATGGGACGATAGCGGGGAGCCGGGATCCGGTAGCGGGGAGCCGGGCTCTCTTTCAGGTACACCAACAGCGGCAGACGAACATCTGGACCGAGGGTATGCTGACTTCTTTCTCTTGCTCAGGGAAGAGCTGGTAACCCAAGAAACCAGTGGCCGAGCAGGGAAGGGTCTTCTGGGCGTACTCCACCCTCACAAGTTTCTGGCTCCAGGTGGTGGGGTTGGCAGAGATGAGGCAACGAAGAGTCGTCTCCAGGTCCTGATTGGCTCACTTCGACTGGCCGGTAGATTGTGAATGAAACCCGGAGGACAGGCTGGCCGATGACCCAATGAGGGTGCAGAACGCCTTCCAGAATCGGGATGAGAACTGAGGACCACTATTGGAAACCATGTCGACCGGAAGTCCATGGATCCGGAAGACGTGCTGTACTATGAGCTGGGCCCTCTCCATGGCTGAGGGTAACTTGGGAAGGGGAATGAAATGGGCGGCTTTGGAAAACCTATCCACTATTGTTAGGATGGTGGTGTTTCCATCGAAAGGAAGGAGACCAGTGACAAAGTCCAGAGATATATGGGACAAGGGGCAGTGAGGAACAGGGAGTGGTTGAAGGAGGCGTCGACCTCCACCACGAACTGACGGGACGGGTCTGGATGGGCTGTGGTGAATCGATGCTTGAGATCCGAAAACGCCCGGTCGGCAGCCGGGGACCATGTGAACGGAACCTTGGGTGAGGTGAGTGCAGAGTGGGGGCAAGCTAGGGTGCTGTAGCCCCGGATGAAGGGCGGTAGAAATTAGCAAATCCCAGGAAGCGTTGAAGCTGCACTCTGGAGGTAGGTTGGGGCCATTCCACCAAAGCTCTCACCTTGTTAGGATCCATCTGAATGTTCCCTGCAGCGATGACATATCCCTGAAAAGAGATAGTGGAGCGATGGAATTCACATTTTTCAGCTTTAACAAACAACTGGTTCTCCAGGAGGCACTGGAGGACTTGTCTGACGTGGAGAACATGCTCTTGAGCCGATGGGAAAAGATAAGGATGGTGTCGAGGTAAACAAACACGGACCAGTTTAACATGTCACGGAGCACGTCGTTGACCAGGGCTTGGAACACTGCGGGAGCGTTGGTGAGTCCAAATGGCATAACCAGGTACTCATAGTGCCCGCTAGCCATGTTAAAGGCTGTCTTCTACTCGTCTCCTTCCCGTATCCGAACCAGATGGTAGGCGTTCCAAAGGTCCAACTTTGAAAAAATGGCGCAGCCGAAGTAGCTTCCAAACCGCCTCTCTCCTGGACACCAGAGAATTGAACACCTTCCTTACCTCCGCCATTACTGAAGATTGGTAAATTACCAGTAGCTTTGCAACCCTATGTCAATGCTATTATGGCAAAACATTTGGTCAATAGCTAACCAGCAACTGTAAAGATGCATTTGTTAGACAACAAGTGCTTATTGTGCAAATGGATGTTTTCAATAAACTTGGTTTTTCTTGCTAAGGAAAACATCAGTCTTCTTGTTTAACAACCCACCCGTCTATAAATCAGATGACAGTTGACAGGCGGTGGCATTTCCTGTGTGAGTCTCCCTCCATCCTGGGGGAGTGAGATGACAGATCTCTCACTGAGGTTCTCCTTTCAGTTAGGTGTATTTGTTTGTTCATGCCGCTTCTCCTCTTACCTGGGAATGATAAGAAATAGCCTATTTGGTTATCATTGTGGCTGGCGGTAAATCACGACTGCAGCGTAAAGGGCCTAATGTGACGGGCTTTAGCCATGTAAAAGCCACGGCAGGAATGGAGAATGCACACACACATACAGTACTATCATAAACACCAACACAACGCACCAACACAGACCCAAGTCATAGATTTTTTTCTCTGCTACCGCATGGCAAGCAGTGCCGGAGTGCCAAGTCTAGGACCAAAAGGCTCCAGTTACAAACGGCCTCCGGGTTATTTACATTGAGCCCCCCACCCCATTTATTTTGTCCACTGCTGCTACTCAATGTTTATTATCTATGCATAGTCACTTCACCCCTACCTACAAGTACAAATTACCTCGACTAACCTGTACCCCGCACATTGACTCGGTACCGGTACCTCCTGTACATAGCCTCGTTATGGTTATTTTATTGTGTTACTTTTCATCATTTTTTACTTTAGTTTATTTGGTAAATATTTTCTAAACTCTTTCTTGAACTGCACTGTTGGTTAAGGGATTGTAAGTAAGCATTTCACGTTAAGGTCTGCACATGATGTATTCGGCGCATGTGACAAATAAAGTTTGATTAGATTTGATACATCTGTGTAGAATCTGTACTCACCCATCCATGTTTGAGCCTACATGGGGCCAGTTGACCTTTACGTGTATGCTTGTGCAGGAGAGGCAGAAGCGTGTCTATGTAGTTGGAGAGAGTGTCAAGGTAATGTAGTAATTAGAGGCCGACCGAATAATTGGCTTGGCCGATTAATTAGGGCCGATTTCAAGTTTTAATAACAATCGGTAATCTGCATTTTTCTATGCCGATTATACTGCATAGCAGGCCGAGTACCTGATACGCGAGTGCAACCAAGAGCCAAGGTAAGTTGCTAGCAAGCATTAGACTTATCTTATAAAAAACAATCAATCTTAACATAATCACTAGTTAACTACACATGGTTGATGATATTACTAGTTTAACTAGCTTGTCCTGCGTTGCATATAATCAATGCGGTGCCTGTTAATTTATCATCAAATCACAGCCTAGTTCCACTTCGGCAAATGGGTGATGTATTAACAATAGCGCATTCGCGAAAAAAGCACAATCGTTGCACCAATGTACCTAACCATAAATATCAATGCCTTTCTTAAAATCAATACACAAGTATATGTTTTTAAACCTGCATATTTAGTTAAAATAAATTCATGTTAGCAGGCAATATTAACTAGGGAAATTGTGTCACTTTAAATACAATTTTATTTGTCACATACACATGGTTAGCAGATGTTAATGCGAGTGTAGCGAAATTATTGTGCTTCTAGTTCCGACCATGCAGTAATCTAACAATTTCACAACAACTACCTTATACACACAAGTGTAAAGGAATGAATAAGAATATGTACATAAAAATATATGGACCTCCTCCCTGTCTCGTCGTTGTTGGTAATCAAGCCTTCCACTGTAGTGTCGTCTGCAAACTTGATGATTGAGTTGGAGGCGTGCATGGCCACGCAGTCATGGGTGAACAGGGAGTACAGGAGAGGGCTAAGAACGCACCCTTGTGGGGCCACAGTGTTGAGGATCAGCGGGGTGGAGATGTTGTTTCCTACCCTCACCACCTGGGGGCGGCCCGTCAGGAAGTCCAGGACCCAGTTGCACAGGGTGGGGTCGAGACCCAGGGTCTCGAGCTTAATGACGAGTTTGGAGGGTACTATGGTGTTGAATGCTGAGCTGTAATCGATTAATACATAGGTATTCCTCTTGTCCAGATGGGTTAGGGCAGTGTGATTGCGTCGTCTGTGGACCTATTGGGGCGGTAAGCAAATTGGAGTGGGTCTAGGGTGTCAGGTAGTGTGGCGGTGATATGATCCTTGACTAGTCTCTCAAAGCACATCATGATGATGGAAGTGAGGGCTAGTCATTTAGCTCAGTTACCTTCCTTAGCTTTCTTGGGAACAGGAACAATTGTGGCCCTCTTGAAGCATGTGGGAACAACAGACTGGGATAAGGATGGATTGAATATGTCCATAAACTCACCAGCCAGCTGGTCTGCGCATGCTCTGAGGACATGGCTAGGGATGCCGTCTGGGCCAGCAACCTTGCGAGGGTTAACTTCTTATGGGAAGGACGGTAGTGTCCCACCTGGCCAACCACCGGTAAAATTGCAGAGCACGAAATTCAAACTAGAGAATTATTAATATTTACCTATCATAAAATCACAAGTGTAATACATTAAAATAAAGCTTAACTTCTTGTTAATCCTGCTGCTGTGTCAGATTTCAAAAAGGCGCCCCGCATACAAAAGCTAGAAAAACATATTTCAACCAGCGAAATAATAAATGCCTTACCTTTGATGATATTCTTCTTTTGGCACTCCTAAAGATCCCACATACATCACAAATGGTCATTTTGTTCGATAATGTCCTTCTTTATATCCATAAAAACTCAGTTTAGCTGGCGGGCTTCAGTCAATAATCCACCCAGTTTCCCTCCATCAAAATGCATACAAAATGAATCCCAAACGTTACTAATAAACTTTTCCAAACAAGTCAAACAACATTTATAATCAAACCGTAGGTACCCTAATACGTAAATAAACTATAAAATGTAAGACAGAGAATCATTATTGTCTTCACCGGAGAAAAATACCAAAGAACGTGCTCTCTTCCACGTGCTTGGAAACACTACAGCCAAAATGGGAGCCACCCAGAAAAACTACAATTTCTGGCTAATTTAAAAAAAAAACAGTTTGAAACTCTTTCTAAAGACTGTTCACATCTAGTGGAAGGCGTAGGAACTGCAATCTGATAGGATTTTGCCTTATAATATAAGTGACAGCCATTGAAAACAATGGTAGGCTGAATATTTTTCTGGGGGGGGTTTGTCCTCGAGGTTTCGCCTGCCATATCAGTTCTGTTATACTCACAGACATGAGTTTAACAGTTTTTGAAACTTTAGAGTGTTTTCTATCCACATCTACCAATTATATGCATATCCTAGCTTCTGTGCCTGAGTAACAGGCAGTTTACTCTGGGCATGCTTTTCATCAGGACATGAGAGGTTAACACTTTTAAATGTTTTACTCACATTGGCTGCAGTGAAGGAGAGCCCGCAGGTTTTGGTAGCGGGCCGTGTCGGTGGCAAAATATTTTCCTAAAAGCGAGCAAAGAAATTGTTTCGTTTGTCTGGGAGCAAGACATCATGGTCCGCGACGGGGCTGGTTGTATTTTTGTAGTCCATGATTGACTTTAGACCCTGCCACATACCTCTCGTGTCTGAGCCGTTGAATTGCGACTCTACTTTGTCTCTATACTGATGCTTAGCTTATTTGATTGCTTTGCGGAGGGAATAACTACGCTGTTTGTATTCGGCCATGTTTCCGGTCGCCTTGCCCTGATTAAAAGCAGTGGTTCCCGCTTTCAGTTTTGCACGAATGCTGCCATCTATCCACGGTTTCTGGTTCTCTTGCATTCAGTGCAAGCAGAGTCAGGGTATATGCAGCAGTTTGGGCTGCCTGGCTCATTGCGAACTGTGTAAAGATTGTAATTAATTTGCCAGAATTTTACGTAATTATGACCTAACATTGAAGGTTGTGCAATGTAACAGCAATATTTAGACTTAGGGTTGCCACCCGTTCAATAAAATACGGAACGGTTCTGTATTTCACTGAAAGAATAAACGTTTTGTTTTTGAAATGATAGTTTCCGGATTTGACCATATTAATGACATAAGGCTCGTATTTCTGTGTGTTTATTATATTATAATTAAGTCTATGATTTGATATTTCATAGATCAGTCTGACTGAGCGGTGGTAGGCAGCAGCAGGCTCGTAAGCATTCATTCAAACAGCACTTTCCTGCGTTTGCCAGCAGCTCTTCGCAATGCTTGAAGCACAGCGCTGTTTATGACTTTAAGCCTATCAACTCCCGAGATTAGTCTGGTAATACTATAGTGCCTATAAGAACATTGATTAGTCAAAGGTATATGAAATACAAATGGTATATAGAGAAATAGTCCTATAATTACTATAATAACTACAACCTAAAACTTCTTAACTGGGTATATTGAAGACTCATGTCAAAAGGAACCAACAGCTTTCATATGTTCTCAAGTTCTGAGGAACTTAAACATTAGCTTTTTTACATGGCACATATTGCACTTTTACTTTCTTCTCCAACACTGTGTTTTTTCATTATTTAAACCAAATTGAACATGTTTCATTATTTATTGGAGACTAAATTGATGTATTATTATGTATTATGTATTATATTAAGTTAAAAATAAAAGTGTTCATTCAGAATGGTTTAAATTGTCATTATTAAAAATATATAAACAAAAATCGGCCGATTAATCTGTATCGGCCTTTTTTGGTCCTCCAATAATCAGTCTCGGTATCGGTGTTGAAAAATCATAATCGGTCAACCTCTAGTAGCAATGGTCATCTCTTGTGTCCCTGTAGATAGTGTGCATCATCTCCAGGGTGGTTACTAGGACTCCGTTAAAACACTGTCCTCCCTGATAAGTCTTGAAGTGCTGTGTTGCAGCACCACCTTCATTACAGTTACCTTCATTTTGAGGATTACAAGCTACAAGGTAATGCAAGGTAAACTATACAAGGTAATCAGCCTGGGTGTAAGACGTTTGTTTTGGAGAGATCAGGAGTCCCTCCCCCCCTCACTACCTCAACCTGCTTCTCATGTTTGTGAGTGAGGGGATCACCTAAGGGCTCTTGCTGCACCCCTCTCAGCCCTGGAGTCTCTCTCTCTCTCTCTGGAGTCAGTGATACGGCAAAAACAACATGCCATTTAGAGAGAGAGAGAGAAATAGAGAGATAGAGAGAGGGGGTACATTACAGACATTAGGACAGTACTCATATCACAGTGGTATGGAGTTTTCTAATCCACTATGAGTGCACCCATCTCTCTAATGCACCCATCATATTAGCATATTCTATGAACAAGATTGTATCAGCAATGTCAAAGTCTAATAAGGCAACACTGATCACAACATACACTGTAGGTAGGCAGGATGAGTAGTTTCTTCCACTTTTTGAGTCATTTTCTTTTTGTAGATTGTTCTGTTCTTCGCCAGGAGGTCTATGTGGTCTTTATGTGCCACTTTTCCACCCCAGTCATGTGATGCAGGAGGGCTGAGTGGCAGGGCTTTGCAGACGGACAGGGAGACATACACATTCTCATTTGAACAGCTTGCAGAGCTGACATTTAAAGCAGAATGTCTGCAGAGTCGTGGAGGAGGAAAAAGTACAGAGGAAAGCACAGATAAAGAGTCCAGTGATTTCCACCTCTAGCTTCCTCTCTCCCTACTTCCTGTCCCTCTCTCTACTTCCTGTCCCTCTCTCGTAATGATATTACTCCTCTACATATCTTCTCCTTCCCTCGCTCTATTGCCTTTCCTTCCCCAATCTACCCCTAACGAGATCTCATGGTCCATGGTCTCAGATGGATGAAGAATTTAAAAGTCTTATTTTTAAAAGTGCACAAAGAGGGGCCCTCCATATCATCTCATTAATACAGGAGATAGTGCAAGACTGAAGGCCCTGGTTGGTGTGGCGGTGGGGTGAGAAGGAGTGAGGTGGGGTGTGGAGGGGTGAGGTGTCTCAGGTCACTCATACCAACCACCTGTCCTAGCTTTCCCTCCCCTAGCCTTCTTTTGAGCATGCCTGTGTTAGCCTTATAGCTTGGCATGGGCTCTGACCTCCCCCAAGACACTCCCCTAGAGTGCACTAATGGCGAGCCCTCCTTAGGAGACATCATTAGCATCTGTGCTGGGCCTTGGTGAACAAACCCCTGTTTAGCCCCACTGTACTGGCCTCTACCTCATTGTCCATTTTGAAAAAGGACAGCTCAATGGATACCGGATGCTGTTTAGGTGGACGTTTATTGGTAGGCGTGTGCTGTGGATGAAAGCTCTTATAGGCCAGTCACTTTAAATAACCTTTGAGATGAATTAAGTGGGAAGTGGGCCCGTGTGACCCCTGGTGGGGCGGCCTTTAAAGAGCACCTCCCTGTTATTGGAGCCCCCAGCCGGGCCGCCACACTCCCTGCCACCTGCCTGCCTGCTGGTGAGGTGGATTGATCAGCCCTCCTCTCACAGTCCAATTAGAGAGGTTACAGGGCGGTGGAGAAGACCAGGCAGGACACTGAGCCATCCGCCCCACCCGTCCATCCTCTCACACCACCTCTCTCTTTGAAGCCCCCGTCCAATACATCAGGACGAGAGGACAGCTGCTTTCCTCCATTAGATAAACATGTCCTAGCCACTTACTGTGGCTACTCCATCCTCTCCCTCCCTCTCCCATAGAGAGACTGGAGACTGGCTCAGGGGGCTCTGCTCCTGCGGATGGTGTGATGTGATGTGAGGAGAAGAGGTATATGGTTACATATTAGAGTGCCACTTTCAGTGCGCTTTGTCTGCCGCTCTCTCTCCTCTCTTCATCCTCTCGGTCTGTTCTTCTACCACTCCTTCTTCTTTCCCTCGCTCTTTCTCACTCTGTCTCTCTCCCTCCTTCCTTCCTCTCTTCTGCTGTGCTGTACCCCTGTGGTACAGGATTAACTCCACTCGTTTAGAGTCCGCTCCGCTTCCACAGATGTCGGCTTTGAGATTGAAATGAGCTCTTCTCTGCAAAGCCAGTGAATTAAAATACATTTCAGAGAGGGTAAAAACACTAAAGAGAGAAGCTGAGGAGTTTTTCGGAGAACAAGGCTCGGCCAGCACAGCAAGAGTGAACGGTTAAACATACGCCTGTGTGTAAATCGTCAGATGGGAGTGAGTGAGAGGAGAGTAAAGGGGAGGAGAATATAGGAGAGAAGAAGAAAGGTGAGGACAGGGAGACCCTGCTGGGTCATCAGAATCATCCTGTAACCATCTTGAGCTACAAGAACTCTAGAATCTATAGCAACTATAATAGTCATCTCTGGCAGAAGTGGACAACCACATCTGAAATCTAGAGTCTATAGCAGTCGTCTCAGGCTGAAATGGACAACCACATCTGAACTCTAAAGTCTATAGCAGTCGTCTCAGGCTGAAGTGGACAACCACATCTGAACTCTAGAGTCTATAGCAGTCGTCTCAGGCTGAAATGGACAACCACATCTGAACTCTAGAGTCTATAGCAGTCGTCTCAGGCTGAAATGGACAACCACATCTGAACTCTAGAGTCTATAGCAGTCGTCTCAGGCTGAAGTGGACAACCACATCTGCTCCAGAGAGTAGAGCTAAATGTAAGGAACATGGTCCATATCCAGTCTACAGTAAGCATGAACTTTATCCTCAACAGTCAAAGGTCACACATGTCAAGTTGACCTCCCGAATGCCCCAAAACACACCATCTCCCTGCATAGTTAACAACCAATAACAGTGTTCTCAGACATCTGATGGTGGATTAGTTGTTGAGTTCTGCTGTACGTCAGTGTGTTTATTAGTGAGGTAGCACGCGATGTTGACCGTGCCGTGTCTAGCAGCGTTCTGACTTTATCCTCTTTGAGACGCTCCTGTGAGGAACCGATGGAAGAGAAGAGGAAAAAAGAGGGAGACACATCCGTGAAATGAATAAGATGAACAAAGGAGTAAATAAACGGCAGACACGGTTCTCCACAGAGCTTTCTCGTTCCTGCTAATTCCTCTTGGCTCCAGCCCAAAAGCAGTGATTAAAGGACATCTGAAGTGCTGGAATGGCTGTGCTATGTACATTTTCAAGTTTGATTATACAACCAATTATGCTGCACTTAAGAAATGAAATAAACCCAGGAAGCTGTGAACATAGTGTTACACATGCAAATGACCCTACGCTGCTAGCCTTTGTGGTGCCACACACTCATACAGGATTCTACTGCTAACTAGCCCTGTGTGTGTGTGTGTGTGTGTGTGTGTGTGTGTGTGTGTGTGTGTGTGTGTGTGTGTGTGTGTGTGTGTGTGTGTGTGTGTAATCAATCAGAAGGCCTACAGTAAGAGGGGCAGGTGATGAAAGAAGGTAGTGAAAGTGGAGTCAGTAGAGACATCACCCCATCCTGCCTACATTGACCTAACATCAACCACACTGAACACAGTTAGTACATATTGTTCGGTATACTTTCCATCCTCCCACCAGGTTTGAGGTATATTGATGGACATATCAGATATCAGTCTTCTCATTTTCTCTCTCCACTGGCCAGGGGCCAGATATTATTGTGATTATGTGTGGCCCCTGAGGGTGCTCCGCTCTGTGTGGCTCTGTGTGGGTTGGGCTTGTATCTCCTGCTTAGTGGCATTAGGTTTCTCTCTGTCTTAAGATTCTTAGCTAAATTCACCAGCAGCGGCAGCAGCCGTGTCTCTCAAGTAAATAAAGGAAAGCAGTAGTGCTTCCAAGCGTTTGGCACGCTCATTAAAAGCAATCTCCTCTAAACCATGACGGGCCTCTGCAAAGTGGCATCGTCAATGTTCTTCATTACGGATGAATTGATCCAGTGTCTTGCCTTTAAACATACCCCATGCCTGTACATAAATAACATTCTGGCCACAGTGGCTGAGAAAAGCCTAATTAAGTTGAATCAATGCTACTTTATGGCCTGCCCTCGCGTAATTCAATTCTTTAAACACTTGCTGCTTGCTTAATCTATAGTGGTCTTTTATGTTTAAAAATAACTATTGAAATTCTAATGCAATTAGTCTGTGAGACAGCGCTCTGTTGGAGGCTGCATCAGAAAGTGTCTGCGTATACCCGCGATCTGGCAGCTAGCGCACATTATTCCTTCACTTCACATCCAAAAACAATTTCATATGTACTAATCCACAGTCAATCATCTTCCGTCTGTCTCTTCCATTATATCCTATGAACCGTTCACTTATTACTGATTATCTCCTATTCAGATCCCTAGTTTCATCATAAATGTTTTTTTTAAAAGCTAATTACGTTTAATGAAACTGATATCTATATCAATCAGTGGAAACGCACCAAAGGTGCATATCTGTTTCAATGGATTTCCCATTCCACATTGGATCTCCTGATGAAAAGAAATTCATCAACATGTCTCAATGGGTTTTTGGAAAGGTTCCCGGCTCCTTCCTCATTGGATGTTACTGTACGTGATAGAGATCTAGATCTATTGAATTTGGCCCATTGTTCTTCTCAAGGGCTCCGCTTAAAAAAACACCCTGTCATTGTTCAATGGAGAACTTTAAATCTCAGTAGTTTAGACCCTCACATTTCATAACAGCAAGAGTCAATTCCATGTAATGAAGCTACTTGTTCTGCAGCATTGCTGATTTTACATGCATAGCATAGCCAGCCTGTATTGCCCTAGTACAGGAGTCAGCAACAGGCAGGACAAAAACCTCCCGCAAGTGATTTTACTTGCCCCCCCCCCCCAGTTTTCAGAAAATAAAAAATAGTTTGTAGGTTAAAAATAAGACTGTAAACTCATCAGGAATTAATCTGAAAAGTTTAATTTAGGAAATCTATTCCCAAGTATTCCCACGGATAAAAAAAAAGAGATGTCTCAATGTAATCAAGGTATGAAATGATTGTTATTTTAAAATACAATCTTGTTTTGGCCTGTTCAATTTGCAGTGTACAAATTATTATCATTATGTTTCGGCCCCCTGACCATCCGCTCAGCCACCATCGTCCCGTGGCTGAATGTAGTTGCCTTCCCCTGCCCTAGCATGTTTGATTGCGTGAATGTTATAGGTTTTGTGTGAAACCACAGAGCCAGCTGGCTGCTGAGCTGAGGTCAGGTAATGAGCACACAGCTTTAGCCCTGTTTGTCTCAGTCCTGCCTTAACAGACTGTCCATGTAGCTCTGTTTGTCTCAGTCCTGCCTTAACAGACTGTCCATGTAGCTCTGTTTGTCTCAGTCCTGCCTTAACAGACTGTCCATGTAGCTCTGTTTGTCTCAGTCCTGCCTTAACAGACTGTCCATGTAGCTCTGTTTGTCTCAGTCCTGCCTTAACAGACTGTCCATGTAGCTCTGTTTGTCTCAGTCCTGCCTTAACAGACTGTCCATGTAGCTCTGTTTGTCTCAGTCCTGCCTTAACAGACTGTCCATGTAGCTCTGTTTGTCTCAGTCCTGCCTTAACAGACTGTCCATGTAGCTCTGTTTGTCTCAGTCCTGCCTTAACAGACTGTCCATGTATCTCTGTTTGTCTCAGTCCTGCCTTAACAGACTGTCCATGTAGCTCTGTTTGTCTCAGTCCTGCCTTAACAGACTGTCCATGTAGCTCTGTTTGTCTCAGTCCTGCCTTAACAGACTGTCCATGTAGCTCTGTTTGTCTCAGTCCTGCCTTAACAGACTGTCCATGTAGCTCTGTTTGTCTCAGTCCTGCCTTAACAGACTGTCCATGTAGCTCTGTTTGTCTCAGTCCTGCCTTAACAGACTGTCCATGTAGCTCTGTTTGTCTCAGTCCTGCCTTAACAGACTGTCCATGTAGCTCTGTTTGTCTCAGTCCTGCCTTAACAGACTGTCCATGTATCTCTGTTTGTCTCAGTCCTGCCTTAACAGACTGTCCATGTATCTCTGTTTGTCTCAGTCCTGCCTTAACAGACTGTCCATGTAGCTCTGTTTGTCTCAGTCCTGCCTTAACAGACTGTCCATGTAGCTCTGTTTGTCTCAGTCCTGCATTAACAGACTGTCCATGTAGCTCTGTTTGTCTCAGTCCTGCCTTAACAGACTGTCTATGTAGCTCTGTTTGTCTCAGTCCTGCCTTAACAGACTGTCCATGTAGCTCTGTTTGTCTCAGTCCTGCCTTAACAGACTGTCCATGTAGCTCTGTTTGTCTCAGTCCTGCCTTAACAGACTGTCCATGTAGCTCTGTTTGTCTCAGTCCTGCCTTAACAGACTGTCCATGTAGCTCTGTTTGTCTCAGTCCTGCCTTAACAGACTGTCCATGTAGCCCTGTTTGTCTTAGTCCTGCCTTAACAGACTGTCCATGTAGCTCTGTTTGTCTCAGTCCTGCCTTAACAGACTGTCCATGTAGCTCTGTTTGTCTCAGTCCTGCCTTAACAGACTGTCCATGTAGCTCTGTTTGTCTCAGTCCTGCCTTAACAGACTGTCCATGTAGCTCTGTTTGTCTCAGTCCTGCCTTAACAGACTGTCCATGTAGCTCTGTTTGTCTCAGTCATGCCTTAACAGACTGTCCATGTAGCTCTGTTTGTCTCAGTCCTGCCTTAACAGACTGTCCATGTAGCTCTGTTTGTCTTAGTCCAGCCTTAACAGACTGTCCATGTAGCTCTGTTTGTCTTAGTCCAGCCTTAACAGACTGTCCATGTAGCTCTGTTTGTCTCAGTCCTGCCTTAACAGACTGTCCATGTAGCTCTGTTTGTCTTAGTCCAGCCTTAACAGACTGTCCATGTAGCTCTGTTTGTCTCAGTCCTGCCTTAACAGACTGTCCATGTAGCTCTGTTTGTCTCAGTCCTGCCTTAACAGACTGTCCATGTAGCCCTGTGCATTCAGCATATACAATTAGAAGTGTGCTGCTCCGCTGAGCTGGGAGAATGAAAGTGTGCATCGGCTGAGCACAGTGGGCAGCAGGAAGGGAGGGAAGAGGGGAGCAGAAAGAGGGATGGAGGGTGGCTTAAATGGAGAAAAAAAAGTCCCTGTCTCTCTTTTGCACCGCACTGTATGTCTTTCTAAGTAGGACACTAAAATGGATGGCCCATCGCTGCTAGCTGACCTACATAGAGACAGACACGATAGTTCCCTCAGCATAGCTACAGTAGAGTGGAGCCAGAGCCCAGCCGCTCCTGCAGAACATAGACACACACACAAGAAACACACACACACACATCTATCCAGACACACACACTGTTTTTTATTCACATGTGAACAAGGATGTACACACTGCTAGGACTAACTAATAAATGCTGGTGTGCAAATACACTCACCACGTAACCTCAAGTCAAACTGACACTGAGATACACTCACCACGTAACCTCAAGTCAAACTGACACTGAGATACACTCACCACGTAAACCTCAAGTCAAACTGACACTGAGATACACTCACCACGTAACCTCAAGTCAAACTGACACTGAGATACACTCACCACGTAAACCTCAGGTCAAACTGACACTGAGATACACTCACCACGTAACCTCAAGTCAAACTGACACTGAGATACACTCACCACGTAAACCTCAGGTCAAACTGACACTGAGATACACTCACCACGTAAACCTCAAGTCAAACTGACACTGAGATACACTCACCACGTAACCTCAAGTCAAACTGACACTGAGATACACTCACCACGTAACCTCAAGTCAAACTGACACTGAGATACACTCACCACGTAAACCTCAAGTCAAACTGACACTGAGATACACTCACCACGTAACCTCAAGTCAAACTGACACTGAGATACACTCACCACGTAACCTCAAGTCAAACTGACACTGAGATACACTCACCACGTAAACCTCAAGTCAAACTGACACTGAGATACACTCACCACGTAACCTCAAGTCAAACTGACACTGAGATACACTCACCACGTAAACCTCAGGTCAAACTGACACTGAGATACACTCACCACGTAACCTCAAGTCAAACTGACACTGAGATACACTCACCACGTAAACCTCAGGTCAAACTGACACTGAGATACACTCACCACGTAAACCTCAAGTCAAACTGACACTGAGATACACTCACCACGTAACCTCAAGTCAAACTGACACTGAGATACACTCACCACGTAACCTCAAGTCAAACTGACACTGAGATACACTCACCACGTAACCTCAAGTCAAACTGACACTGAGATACACTCACCACGTAACCTCAAGTCAAACTGACACTGAGATACACTCACCACGTAACCTCAAGTCAAACTGACACTGAGATACACTCACCACGTAACCTCAAGTCAAACTGACACTGAGATACACTCACCACGTAACCTCAAGTCAAACTGACACTGAGATACACTCACCACGTAACCTCAAGTCAAACTGAGATACACTCACCACGTAAACCTCAAGTCAAACTGACACTGAGATACACTCACCACGTAAACCTCAAGTCAAACTGACACTGAGATACACTCACCACGTAAACCTCAAGTCAAACTGACACTGAGATACACTCACCACGTAACCTCAAGTCAAACTGACACTGAGATACACTCACCACGTAACCTCAAGTCAAACTGACACTGAGATACACTCACCACGTAAACCTCAAGTCAAACTGACACTGAGATACACTCACCACATAACCTCAAGTCAAACTGACACTGAGATACACTCACCACGTAAACCTCAAGTCAAACTGACACTGAGATACACTCACCACGTAACCTCAAGTCAAACTGACACTGAGATACACTCACCACGTAACCTCAAGTCAAACTGACACTGAGATACACTCACCACGTAAACCTCAAGTCAAACTGACACTGAGATACACTCACCACGTAACCTCAAGTCACACTGACTCTGAGATGCATTTACTGATCACACACGTCATCACATACATGAAACATGTGCTAAGATATAATGTGCATACACATCACACATACAGTACAAAGATTGGTTCATTTATAGAATGTGCACAAACCCAGATATGTATAGAATATTTAGACAGAGCCAGACCTGTGAATAGTCTTATAGATCCCTACCCAGAATCTAAACTCAAGACATCCACATCTCTGAGTCACAGATATTAAGACATTAGCATGTTGAGCACACACAATACGTATGGGATCTGCCTGGCTGAAAACAGACTTGCTATTCATATTGTCTCTTTTGCTGTAGGATTGATGTTTGTTTATATCTGTATGTGTGTCGCTGCATATCACTTACAGTTCTGTGCGTGTCTGTGCATGTTTCTTAGGTGGTGTGTGGGTGAATAAATCTGCGTTGACATGTGTGGACAAACAGGAGCACCAATTGAGACATGCACAGTCACACACATGCACAGAACATACTATTGTCATGTATTGTCATGTTGTGTCTTGTTTCTGTCCTTTCCCTTCACCCTGTCTCCCTCTGCTGGTCGTTATTAGGTTACCTTTTCTCCCCCTCTTTCCCCCAGCTGTTCCTTGTCTCCTCCTAACTACCTCGTCACCCCTTTTCCCACCTGTTCCCTTTTTCCCTCTGATTAGTCCTCTATATCTCTCTCTGTTTTTGTTCCTGTCTTTGTCGGATTCTTGTTTGTGTTATTCATGCCTGAACCAGACTATCGTCATGTTTGCTGCAACCTTGTCCTGTCCTGTCGGAATCTGCCGGTCCATCTGAGCCTACGTTTGTTTTGTTATTAAAGAAGCTCTGTTTACGTTAATTCGCTTTTGGGTCCTCATTCACGCACCGTAACAGAAGAATCCGACCAAGAATGGACCCAGCGACTTCGGATCCTCTCCACTCTGCCGTCGAGATCCAGGGAGCGATGCTAGGCAGACACGAGCAGGAAGTGTCTGCTGCTCGACATGCCGTTGAGACCCTGGCCGCCCAAGTCTCCAACCTCACAGAACAGGTTCACCATCTCCGCCTCGATCCACCGGCCACTTCCAGGGCTTTCGAATCTCCGGAGCCCAGAATCAATAACCCGCCGTGTTACTCTGGGAAGCCCACTGAATGCCGCTCGTTCCTCACCCAGTGTGATATTGTGTTTTCTCTCCAGCCCAACACTTACTCCAGGAGCACAGCTCGTATCGCCTACGTCATATCTCTCCTTACTGGACGGGCTCGTGAGTGGGGCACGGCAATCTGGGAGGCAAGGGCTGAGTGTACTAACCAGTATCAGGACTTTAAGGAGGAGATGATACGGGTTTTTGATCGTTCTGTTTTTGGGGAGGAAGCTTCCAGGGTCCTGTCTTCCCTATGTCAAGGTAATCGATCCATAACAGACTACTCTATTGAGTTTCGCACTCTTGCTGCCTCCAGTGACTGGAACAAGCCGGCTTTGCTCGCTCGTTTTCTGGAGGGTCTCCGCGCAGAGGTAAAGGATGAGATTCTCTCCCGGGAGGTTCCTTCCAGCGTGGATTCCTTGATTGAACTCGCTATTCGCATTGAGCGACGGGTTGATCTTCGTCACCGAGCTCGTGGAAAGGAGCTCGCGTTCTCCGTTGCCCCCCTCTCCGCATCACTACCATCTTCCTCTGCCGGCTCGGGTGCTGAGCCTATGCAGCTGGGAGGTATCCGCATCTCGACTAAGGAGAGGGAACGGAGAATCACCAACCGCCTCTGTCTCTATTGCGGTTCTGCTGGTCATTTTGTCACTTCATGTCCAGTAAAAGCCAGAGCTCATCAGTAAGCGGAGGGCTACTGGTGAGCGCTACTACTCCTGTCTCTCCTTCAAGATCCTGCACTACCTTGTCGGTCCATCTACGCTGGACCGGTTCGTCAGCTTCCTGCAGTGCCTTAATAGACTCTGGGGCGGAGGGCTGTTTTATGGACGAGACCTGGGCTCGGGAACATAACATTCCTCTCAGACAGTTAAGGGAGCCCACGGCCTTGTTCGCTTTGGATGGTAGTCCTCTCCCCAGGATTCAGCGTGAGACGCTACCTTTAACCCTCACTGTCTCTGGTAATCATAGCGAAACCATTTCTTTTTTAATTTTTCGTTCACCTTTTACACCTGTTGTTTTGGGCCATCCCTGGCTAGTTTGTCATAATCCTTCTATTAATTGGTCTAGTAATTCTATCCTCTCCTGGAACGTCTCTTGTCATGTGAAATGTTTAATGTCTGCTATCCCTCCTGTTTCCTCTGTCTCTTCTTCACAGGAGGAGCCTGGTGATTTGACAGGGGTGCCGGAGGAATATCACGATCTGCGCACGGTGTTCAGTCGGTCCAGGGCCACCTCTCTTCCTCCACACCGGTCGTATGATTGTAGTATTGATCTCCTTCCGGGAACCACTCCCCCCCGGGGTAGACTATACTCTCTGTCGGCTCCCGAACGTAAGGCTCTCGAAGATTATTTGTCTGTAGCTCTTGACGCCGGTACCATAGTCCCCTCCTCCTCTCCCGCCGGAGCGGGGTTTTTTTTTGTCAAGAAGAAGGACGGGTCTCTGCGCCCCTGCATAGATTATCGAGGGCTGAATGACATAACAGTGAAGAATCGTTATCCGCTTCCTCTTATGTCTTCAGCCTTCGAGATCCTGCAGGGAGCCAGGTTTTTCACTAAGTTGGACCTTCGTAACGCTTACCATCTCGTGCGCATCAGGGAGGGGGACGAGTGGAAGACGGCGTTTAACACTCCGTTAGGGCACTTTGAATACCGGGTTCTTCCTTTCGGCCTCGCTAACGCTCCAGCTGTCTTTCAGGCATTAGTCAATGATGTCCTGAGAGACATGCTGAACATCTTTGTTTTCGTTTACCTTGACGATATCCTGATTTTTTCACCGTCACTCCAGATTCATGTTCAGCACGTTCGACGTGTCCTCCAGCGCCTCTTAGAGAATTGTCTTTTTGTGAAGGCTGAGAAGTGCACTTTTCATGCCTCCTCCGTCACATTTCTCGGTTCTGTTATTTCCGCTGAAGGCATTAAGATGGATCCCGCTAAGGTCCAAGCTGTCATTGATTGGCCCGTCCCTAAGTCACGCGTCGAGCTGCAGCGCTTTCTCGGCTTCGCGAACTTCTATCGTCGTTTCATCCGTAATTTCGGTCAGGTGGCAGCTCCTCTCACAGCCCTTACTTCTGTCAAGACGTGCTTTAAGTGGTCCGTTTCCGCCCAGGGAGCTTTTGATCTCCTCAAGAATCGTTTTACATCCGCTCCTATCCTTGTTACACCTGACGTCTCTAGACAGTTCGTTGTCGAGGTTGACGCGTCAGAGGTGGGCGTGGGAGCCATTCTTTCTCAGCGCTCCCTCTCTGACGACAAGGTCCACCCATGCGCGTATTTTTCTCATCGCCTGTCGCCGTCGGAATGTAACTATGATGTGGGAAACCGCGAACTGCTCGCCATCCGCTTAGCCCTAGGCGAATGGCGACAGTGGTTGGAGGGGGCGACCGTTCCTTTTGTCGTTTGGACTGACCATAGGAACCTTGAGTACATCCGTTCTGCCAAACGACTTAATGCGCGTCAGGCGCGTTGGGCGCTGTTTTTCGCTCGTTTCGAGTTCGTGATTTCTTATCGTCCGGGCTCTAAGAACACCAAGCCTGATGCTTTATCTCGTCTCTTCAGTTCTTCAGTAGCCTCCACTGACCCCGAGGGGATTCTCCCTGAGGGGCGTGTTGTCGGGTTGACTGTCTGGGGAATTGAGAGGCAGGTAAAGCAAGCACTCACTCACACTCCGTCGCCGCGCGCTTGTCCTAGGAACCTTCTTTTCGTTCCCGTTCCTACTCGTCTGGCCGTTCTTCAGTGGGCTCACTCTGCCAAGTTAGCCGGCCACCCTGGCGTTCGGGGTACGCTTGCTTCCATTCGCCAGCGTTTTTGGTGGCCCACCCGGGAGCATGACACGCGTCGTTTCGTGGCTGCTTGTTCGGTCTGCGCGCAGACTAAGTCCGGTAACTCCCCTCCTGCCGGCCGTCTCAGGCCGCTTCCCATTCCCTCTCGACCGTGGTCTCACATCGCCTTAGATTTTGTCACCGGACTGCCTTCGTCAGCGGGGAAGACTGTTATTCTTACGGTTGTCGACAGGTTCTCTAAGGCGGCTCATTTTATTCCCCTTGCTAAGCTTCCTTCTGCTAAAGAGACGGCACAAATCATCATCGAGAATGTTTTCAGAATTCATGGCCTTCCGTCAGACGTCGTTTCGGACAGAGGTCCGCAATTCACGTCTCAATTTTGGAGGGAGTTTTGCCGTTTGATTGGGGCTTCCGTCAGTCTCTCTTCCGGCTTTCACCCCCAGTCTAACGGTCAAGCAGAACGGGCCAATCAGACTATTGGTCGCATCTTACGCAGTCTTTCTTTTCGCAACCCTGCGTCTTGGTCAGAACAGCTCCCCTGGGCAGAATACGCCCACAACTCGCTTCCTTCGTCTGCGACCGGGCTATCTCCTTTTCAGAGTAGCCTCGGGTACCAGCCTCCGCTGTTCTCATCTCAGTTCGCCGAGTCCAGCGTCCCCTCCGCTCAGGCTTTTGTCCAACGTTGCGAGCGCACCTGGAAGAGGGTCAGGTCTGCACTTTGCCGTTATAGGGCGCAGACTGTGAGAGCTGCTAATAAGCGTAGAACTAAGAGTCCTAGATATTGTCGCGGTCAGAGAGTTTGGCTCTCCACTCAGAACCTTCCCCTTAAGACCGCTTCCCGCAAGTTGACCCCGCGGTTCATTGGTCCGTTCCGTATTTCTCGGATCATTAATCCTGTCGCAGTGCGACTTCTTCTTCCGCGATATCTTCGTCGCGTCCACCCGGTCTTCCATGTCTCCTGTGTCAAGCCCGTTCTTCGCGCCCCCGCTCGTCTTCCCCCCCCCCCCATCCTTGTCGAGGGCGCACCCATCTACAGGGTCCGTAGGATTTTGGACATGCGTCCTCGGGGCCGTGGTCATCAGTACCTAGTAGATTGGGAGGGGTACGGTCCTGAGGAGAGGAGTTGGGTTCCCTCTCGGGACGTGCTGGACCGTGCGCTGATCGATGATTTCCTCCGTTGCCGCCAGGTTTCCTCCTCGAGTGCGCCAGGAGGCGCTCGGTGAGTGGGGGGGTACTGTCATGTATTGTCATGTTGTGTCTTGTTTCTGTCCTTTCCCTTCACCCTGTCTCCCTCTGCTGGTCGTTATTAGGTTACCTTTTCTCCCCCTCTTTCCCCCAGCTGTTCCTTGTCTCCTCCTAACTACCTCGTCACCCCTTTTCCCACCTGTTCCCTTTTTCCCTCTGATTAGTCCTCTATATCTCTCTCTGTTTTTGTTCCTGTCTTTGTCGGATTCTTGTTTGTGTTATTCATGCCTGAACCAGACTATCGTCATGTTTGCTGCAACCTTGTCCTGTCCTGTCGGAATCTGCCGGTCCATCTGAGCCTACGTTTGTTTTGTTATTAAAGAAGCTCTGTTTACGTTAATTCGCTTTTGGGTCCTCATTCACGCACCGTAACAACTATACATACAGTACATAGATGCACTGAATGCAAACACACACACATACACTCATGAACATACCCACATAGAAATGTGTTTGCAACAGCAGCTGGTGTATTTGTGGCTGGTCCCTATTTTCGGCATCTATCACTTATCCTCCTCTGTCTCCTCTAATTAAGCAATAAGGCCCAAGGGGGTGTGATATATGTGCAATATACCACGGCTAAAAGCTGTTCTTAAGCACGACGCAACGCAGAGTGCTAGGACACAGCCCTTAGCCGTGGTATATTGGCCATATACCACAAACCCCTGAGGTGCCTTGTTGCTATTATAAACAGGTTACCAATGTAATTAGAGCAGTAAAAATAAATGTTTTGTCATACCCATGGTACAGTATACGGTCTGATATACCACGGCTTTCAGCCAATCAGCATTCAGGGCTCGAACCACCCAGTTTATAATCTAACCTATGCAACCCTCCATCTCACGTCTCTATAGCCCTGCCTGCCTCTTCACTCTCCTTCTGTATCATTAGTGGGATTGCACAGACACAGTGGACCACACACTCACGCAGGCATATATATTTTAAGCTCAGGCTCAAGCACAAGGACATTGAAAAGATTGTAATCAGAGAAATAAATAAGACATTTATCCTGTTAAAGCTTCCTTCTGGATTGACATTTTATCAGTGAATGTGTTATTTAATTAAAAAATGAATATGCCACCAAGCATAGCCTACATTCAAAGCCACAAGGAGAGCAGGACAGCTAATGTGGTGTATTCTGTTGCATCTCCCCGCATGCTTTACGATTGAACTCAATTAAAAATATATATTTTTATGGGATAGTGAGGTATTCTTAGAGCTCACAAAGCCCAGCAATAAGACCATCATAGGTAAGCCTTTATTACATATAGCTCTGGGGTGTTGTTAGAGAGAGGGTGGGGTGGGGCGGGGGTAGATGACTAAACCTGTTCTCAATGCATTTATCACTACACTGATTAGCCAGGGGAAATGATTTACAGCTCTTCCCTCTAATGGGAATGATTCAGAGGAATGTCGCAGGAGCAAAATATATCGTTGAGAGCTTTTTCACCCTCTCCTCTTTTCTTTGACTTTAATTGCCTAGGCAAAAGGCAAGAGAGCATTATCTTTGTATGCAGAGTCAATAGGGCTGACTACAAGTAATGTTAATGGACTCTGCTGGTCCACAACCTCCCAGGCCAGTCCCTAAAGTGAGACCTCTCCACCAGCCTCTTTAGGAGGAAAACGGGGGCTTATTCTGGGCTAATCATTGTTTGAGCTCTTGTTTTTATTAATGAAACCCTCCTCGCGATGGGGCTGAGTAAGAGTGGTGATGCCACGGCCACTCGATGCCATTTCCCCCGGCAGCAGCTTGTGGCTCTGTCACCATGCTTATTCATATAGATAACGTACTGTAGCTCCGGGTTATGTAGTTGGTCTCCCCCACACATCCTCCTTCTCATGCTGTAGGACCCCTGTGTGTGAGCTGGTTTATGGCAGCCTTTTAGGGAAGACTGAGTAAACATTCCCATCATTTGTTCTCTTTCTGTCGCTTTAGTTCGTGACTGGAACGAACAAGATACACTGCTTCCTCATGTTCTCCCTTCCTTTCCTGTAGACTCTGTTTTGGAGTGTTCCGGTGTTGGAGCATGTGCTCGTCCCTGCTCTGACTCTGTTAATGGTAATGAGTGTATAAATCAGACGATTACCTGAGTGCTGGTTCCAGGAGCCTCAGCTACAGCATTACGATGTGCTGATCAAAGACCTGTAACAGTGGAGCTGTGGACTCTGGGAGGCCCCTTGCTTTATTACAGGGCCACGGCACACCGGCTGCCACCGGAGGTGTGGGCCCTGCTCCCAGGTCTGATTGAACAGGTGAAGGGCTGGTCATGCATAATGAGGTCAGAGCAGCCAATCATGAAAGGGGAGAGATGTAAGGGGCAGGGGGAACCTGTCGCTGTAGCAGCCATACGGGGTGTGTGTGCGTGTGTGGGACTCAGACTCCGTGTGTATCGCCAGGGGATCCTAGGTCAACCTCCTCTTGGTTGTTCCACTTCCTCTCCTCCCTGGTCTTTGACACGGTGTGTTTTAAGAGTTGTGAGGCCTGCAGCCTAGCTACCCTACACCCATTACACATTCTATTTTGGCGAGTACATGGGGAAAGTGGAGCGCAGATCTTTAGCGATTTGGAGGGAGTGATTTGTTTTGCTGCACAAGTTGTTTAGTGTTGTGTTTGTAGTGCTGAGGATTTCCTTACTCCTCTTATTTTTACCGTCTAATGTTGCCATAAATCATATGTGGCACTTACCCCTGCGTGTGCTGTGGAGTGAGCCATTCCTCTTTATAGAGAGAGACAGGGTCTGTGCTTATGGGTGTGTGGTGATTCCGTGCCAGCGTATGTGTAAACATGGCTGCTCTGCTACTCAGTGTGGCCCAGTGTGTGTGATGGGAGCGAGAGATGGACATAACCTCTGACTGCAACTCAGATCCTCCTGCTGCTTCCAGATCTCTCCACACACTCACACCACCCACACACACTCACTCAGTCACTCAGTCAGTCACTCAGTCAGTCACTCACTCAGTCACTCACTCAGTCACTCACTCAGTCAGTCAGTCACTCACTCAGTCACTCACTCACTCAGTCAGTCACTCACTCACTCAGTCATTCACTCAGTCACTCAGTCACTCAGTCACTCACTCACTCACTTACTCTTTCACTCACTCACTCACTCACTCACTCACTCACTCACTCACTCACTCACACCATCTCTGTGTGTATTTGTTGTCAGTGTCTTTTTCATTCCTCTCTTTCTTCCTCCCTCTCATTTAAACTCACATAGAGACTGAACCTCAGCCACAATATATCTGTTTCTCCCGTGGTCCCTCTCCCTCCTCTCCATGCTGTATATTGACCCACAAAGTCATGCCGATAATTGTACAGTATGATCACAGGTTTAGTATTGTCAAGACGATACGTGTACAGTAACATTCTTCTCCATGTTTCCAGTTCATTTCACCTGGTGAAACATATTTGGCCCTAGTCATTAGGGAGTTGTGGGAGGTCTGCTCCCCAGTATCGATTCTACTGTCCAATCTCTTTTATTTTACACGGTTCTCCCACTCCCAAGAGCTCACCAGGTATCTATTCTGCTGAGTTGTGATGGAGGACTTGGGTAAATAAAGCAGAACATTTTCATTGATTCCCTGAAGATCCATATATTGATCCTGAAAGATCGGCTCATGTATTCCCAGTCCACTCCTTCATCCCAGACACACACACACACACACACACACACACACACACACACACACACAGACACACACACGGACACACACACCATGGTAACCCAGTGTTTTCAGTCACAAATGCCGATGAGCTCATCATGGACTGCACATTAGGACGTGTCTCTGAGATGATGTCACCCTAGAAATACTCTAACTCTCTGTTCTAGGCACAGGTTAAATATGCTCTCAATCCACCAGAAAGTTCCTTATACAGATCCTACTGTAGGGACTGACAGGCTGACACTGACTCCCTATACCATTGTTGGTCCTGGATGAGAATGATATCTCACTGTCTGCTGAGTTTCTAATGCTGTAATGGATGGATGAACATATCTGTGCTCTCACTGCTCTCAGAGCTTTCATTTTCATGTCAGGATGACTGACACAGGCACGTCACTAGAATCTGTCTGCTCTGCTGTGCCCAGGGGGTTGTGGGTATGCATGCTGTATGTGATTTTTCCTCAGAATACAACCTTAAGAAAATATTAAAACAAGTCCTACACCTTAACCGAGGATAGCACTTCCATGTGCTGAAGTCCACATTCTTCCACAGCCGTACCCAAATAAGCTATTTATGTATGTAAATGGTGTCACACACTCAGTGGAAACAGAGAGAGAAACGATTTAGCCTGATTTGTAATTCCCAGGTGCTAAAAAGGGTGAGTTGAGTAAAAATGTAAAGACTGCTGTTGGATTTTAAACAGGGGTGACAGTTAAGTCAACTGAAAGTAAAGTTTTCAGCATTTATTTGCAAGTCCCTTTAGTGTCTGCCAGAAAATTAAGAGAGAAAACTCTCCAGAATGCTATCTGATTTGATCTTGTTCTACTTTAAATACATTAATGTGGCTCCGGCAGAATCAACTTTTTAAGGAAAGGTCACTTGACGTTTCATCGATTTAGCATTTTAATGTTATTTGCGTAGCCTCTCTCTCTCTCTCTGCGGGGAGATGGCATTATGCAGGCAGGGAGAGTGTGTGTGCAGGGTTATGTGTGCTGCTGGTAAGAGGCTGTGAATGTGGGCTCGGCGTAGCTCAGTGGAGACGGGGGACGGGGCCAGGCCTGCCCCTCTCTAATAAGTGTGAGATGCAGCCTATTCAGCCAAGACGCCTCGCCTCTGCAGCAGCCAGCCAGTAACACCTATTACCAGCACTCACATTGAAAATCCATGTGTTGTCATAAGTGGCCATTGTTGAAGCTTAAGGAAAGTTTTGTCCCAGCGAAGGTGTTGACACCTCTCCCTGTCCCTATTGATTCCTGGTCCTCTTTATTCATCTCATGGAGCTGTTGTCCTGGTCTCCTGCCATGTTTGGGAGCAGAACACCCACCAGGGGTCACCAGACAGGAATCACACACCTCTACCTGACACCCTGGGGAAGGAGGGATGAGAGGGAGGACGAGTGGAGGGGGGATGGGGGTTGTGCTGTACCTGTTGGGTCTGTAATGAACAGGGTAGAAGAGTGTGAGGCGGAAGACCAGTACAGGTAGAGGGTCAGACAGCCCCTGTGGGAGGGTCCGGGCTAGAGAGAGGTGTGACATTGTTCTGTGTTTCTGTCATCCTGGAAGACAATACAACCCATCCAGCAGGAGACACTCATTAGGCAGGATTAGGCGGCCGCCTGTGGCGGCATTTTCTGAGCTAAACTGACCAATACGCACCTCCAACAACACATAAAACCTCACGTAATTTTGCCCAAAACCAATGACAATTTCTCTCAACCAGTGGCTAATGGACTTGTGATAAACAGTGCCATGTGATAAACAGTGCCCACTTTGTCAAAGGCAGGGGCACAAAATATGATGCTAGTTCATTCCCAGCGCACCTCTCCGGGGTGCTGTTTGAGAGATGCATCTCTGCAGCGCTTCACTAACATTCCATCAAAAAAAGAGTCTAACATAAATCATCTAGCAGATATAGGATATGGTAGAAAGAGTGTGTGGCCTTTTCTGTAGCCTACAGGCTAGAGATAAAATGTATGACAATGTAACGGACACTTTTTACATCATGCAGGTTTCTCCGAGTAGATAACCTAACCTAAATTGTACCCAATCAAATAAAAAATGATCTGTCATGTTGACAAACAACATATCTTAACAGCAGGACAGGTCAAAGTAAAATGGACAATATGGAATGGACAATCACAACTGTTGCATGATGACTCCTTGCTGTCCCCAGTCCACCTGGCCGTGCTGCTGCAGTTTTTCCTAGCCAACGTGGCTGGGTTTCTGTACAGCACTCTGATATATCAGCTGGTGTACGAAGGGCTTTATCAATACATTTGATTTGATTTTGATTTGTTGTCCAGGAGTTTCACCCCAATGTCATGATCAATGGTTTCAAGTTTCTATCTGTACATTTTTGACAAGCTGATCATAGCAAAAAATAAAATACTTCTGCGTTTCCAGATGTGTAAACACATTGCAAATAGGCTCACAATAACTCCTGATAAAGTAGCTGATATTCAGACCCAAATTGATTAGTCACAGGAATCAGGACTAATAAAGCCAATGCAACAGCCTGTTTTACAAATGGTGGGCCTACCACATGGATGGGCATTTATAGAATTCCTTTGCAGTCAACATGGTAGGCTACACCCTAGTAAGCACGAGACATCTTCTAGACATATTTTTTTGTTCCTGTCCAAACCAGATGTCTTTTTTTGGTGTTTTACAAAACGGTAGGCTTACCACATAGATGAGCATTCATACAATTACATTTCAGGCAACACTGTAGGTAACACCTCAGTAAGCACGGACCGGCCTTGAATCCTGACCTGCCTTGATTTCCACATACACTGACATTGTTTTTTGGTCTGGTCCATTTATAAACGTCTATGTTTGGTCCAGATTTTGTCCAGTCTGGACCAGCCTTGATTTTTAACTTTTATTCAGAATCAAAAATGAGCCTGATTTATACATTGGGAAAATATGTATTTTCAACATCTGCAAAATGAAGTATTTTCTAATTTCTTTAATAACTGAAAATTTACCTGATTTCAACGTCCTGGATAATATGTATTTTTCAACGTCCTGGATAATATGTATTTTTCAACGTCCTGGATAATATGTATTTTTCAACGTCCTGGATAATATGTATTTTTCAACGTCCTGGATAATATGTATTTTTCAACGTCCTGGATAATATGTATTTTAGATGTACGAAAAATACACATTTTCACCTTTTATTCAGAACCTAAATTGAACATAACTTCAACTTCTGGAAAATATGTATTCTACATGTCTTTTTAATGTAATTTTGCTTACTGGGACTATTCTAGTTTTGTTGGGGTGGCATTTTTTTGACTTGCCTAGGGCGGCACAACGACAAGGACTGGCCCTGAGGATATTCATCAAACAGACAGGACAGGAGACCGTGTTCACTGGTATCAGAGGTAGTGTTATGGCTCTTTGTGATGGCTGTAGTGTTTGGATTAGTTGGTTGTTTCTCTAAAAGAGCAGTTTGGGCTCAGGTTATCAATAACTCCTAGAAAGACTGAGCCAGACTCTCTGGTTACAGGGTGTTCTCTCTACATCTGCCATAATGAGGCCCCTATCAACAGGAGCTGGCTCTCTGGACTCAATACACTGATTGGAAAAACATTCTGTGTTAGGTCAGAAGCCTATGATTTAGTGTTGGGTGTAGAAGCCCATCCAGCATGCAGCTCCCAGCAGCTTCCCTTGTGGGCCGGTGTTGGTAGTGCTTGGTGGGTGATGGTGACAGAGGCTAGGCCCTGACCCCACAGTGTGTAATGGTGTAGTGGAAAATATGCCGTCAGTTAAAGGAGGAGCTGCCTGTCTCAGTGTGTGGCAGAGGGAGAGAGTGCGGTGACAGGAGCACTCTCCTGCAGAGAGGGCAGGTGTGTTAACCCCTCTCCCCGTCTCTCTCTTTCTGTCTCTCTACTCACTTCGCTCAGTCATCCGCCACTCTCTCCTCCCGCACTCCGCCTTGACAAATGGCTCCTGACGGCTGATTTGTTGGTTGTCAAAAGTGGTCCTTGTGCCGCCGACGAGGGGGAGGTGGAGCGAGCTGGAAAACAAGCTGCATCTTCCAATTTTCCAGCTCCCAACACCGCTACTCAGCCTCGCCTCGCCCACAGAAACACACAGGCAGGCAGCCCACGGCAAGCCAATCTCAGGACGTCTCTTCTTAAATTGATATTCCGTTGGTCTGATATAGAATGCATCAAATGAATAGCTGTTGATGATTTATCTGCATATTTTAATTCAACCTCATTGATGTAGCTTTTCCTGTGTTTTCCAAGTTCCTGTTGACCTAGAGATGTTTCAGTAACATCCTCTGCCAGTTTCAGGAAGATAGTGAATAGTTTATCTCAGATTACTGTTATTATGAGTAATGACAAGGGAAGCAGGCAGAAAAAGGGAAACGAGGGAGAGAGGAAGACGGTAAGATAGAAACCCCAGACATAAGTAGTGAGGGATGGGAAGAGGGCGGGCTGACCAACTTTCCTTCCCACCAGCTGCACCAGGATGTCCTGATGAGTTTATAGAGGAAGTCATCAGAGGAGGTCAGGGCATTTAGGAACAACTTGTCATAAGTTCCCTCTCATGACAGTAGTTAGAACACTGCAGTGCCTGCCCTGCATTATTAGCCCATTCGGAGCAGCCAGTAAGCGCTAACATCCGGTTTTCAGGGATACAGTATTTTCAACCTAACTTATGGAAGTGGGAACTCCTCTCGGGCTTCTTTCTATGCCTGCTACATTAGGTTAGCCCTGCATGCACAGTTAATCTCACCAACACTCATCAAGGATTTTAGAAATCCTGTTTAACTTGTCCCTATTGCACAGAAAATGATTCCAGGGGCAGTTTAGTGCTAGTGCTCAATGTGCATTGTATTGCATGTGTTATCATGTTGCAGTAACATGACACACTAAACCTGCCCCTGGGCTATGTGGTGACAGTCAACAGCAGCAGTCATCGTAAAGAGAGCTTTAGGAACGCTTCTAAGCACAGGTGAAAGTGACTAATGTGTACTACACACTCTCCCCTTTGTCTTGCTGTCAGAGTTAAGTGTTAATGACTCAAAGGTCACGGTGGAATAGAGGGGTTTGGCGCTGGTTTATTTACCCATGATCTTATCAGCCCTGCCGTCTCCTTATCTTCTCTCGTCTCACCTCTGACCTCTAACCCCTGGCCCTGAACCTGTTTTTCCTCCTTTTAATGCGAAAGCCCTGTCTGTCTAAACCCAGGAGGATGCTGACTGTCAGTATTATGGACTGGGTGTTTGTGTTTAGAATAGGCTGATTACACATATGGTATTGACTATTATGGGTATGGTATAGGTTCAGTTTAACACAATGTACTCAGGATACATGCCCTTTGACCTCTTGTATTCTAACGTCAATTGACAAATCAAAACCCATGTCACATTCAACATGTCACAATGTCTCTTCAGCCCACCATCATCTGTTGAACTCCATGATAATGACTTATTGATAATGACTTATCATGGTGATTGTTTATGGCTATGTGTGTTTAAACCCAGGATGAGGTGATCTTGTCTGTCTGTCTGTCTGTCCGTCTGTCTGTCTGTCTGTCTGTCTTTCTAACTGTCTGTCTGTCTGTCTGTCTGTCTGTCTGTCTGTCTGTCTGTCTGTCTGTCTGTCTGTCTGTCTGTCTTTCTAACTGTCTGTCTGTCTGTCTGTCTGTCTGTCTGTCTAACTGTCTGTCTGTCTGTCTGTCTGTCTGTCTAACTGTCTGTCTGTCTGTCTGTCTGTCTGTCTGTCTGTCTGTCTGTCTAACTGTCTGTCTGTCTGTCTGTCTAACTGTCTGTCTGTCTGTCTGTCTGTCTGTCTGTCTGTCTGTCTGTCTGTCTGTCTGTCTGTCAGTCTAACTGTCTGTCTGTCTGTCTGTCTGTCTGTCTGTCTGTCTGTCTGCCTGTCTGCCTGTCTGTCTGTCTGTCTGTCTGTCTGTCTAACTGTCTGTCTGTCTGTCTGTCTGTCTGTCAGTCTAACTGTCTGTCTGTCTGTCTGTCTGTCTGTCTGTCTGTCTGTCTGTCTGTCTGTCTGTCAGTCTAACTGTCTGTCTGTCTGTCTGTCTGTCTGTCTGTCTGTCTGTCTGTCTGCCTGTCTGCCTGTCTGTCAGTCTAACTGTCTGTCTGTCTGTCTGTCTGTCTGTCTAACTGTCTGTCTGTCTGTCTGTCTGTCTGTCTGTCTGTCTGTCTGTTTGTCTGTCTAACTGCCTGTCTGACTGTCAGTCTGTCTGTCTGTCTGACTGTCTGTCTGTCTGTCTGTCTGTCTGTCTGTCTGTCTGTCTGTCTGTCTGTTTGTCTGTCTAACTGCCTGTCTGACTGTCAGTCTGCTGTATACAGTAGGACAGGCTGAATAGGAGCTGGTTCCCATTAACTCGCACTTGTTCTTTTCTTCTTCTTTGTTTTTTCATGCTAGCTCTTCCTTTCTAACACATTGCAATATAAAATCATATTCGCTTTGAACCCTGCGCCATAAAGAAGGCACATTGTTTTGAACCCTGCGCCATGAAGAAGGCACATTGTTTTGAACCCCGCGCCATGAAGAAGGCACATTGTTTTGAACCCCGCGCCATAAAGAAGGCACATTGTTTTGAACCCTGCGCCATGAAGAAGGCACATTGTTTTGAACCCTGCGCCATGAAGAAGGCACATTGTTTTGAACCCCGCGCCATAAAGAAGGCACATTGTTTTGAACCCTGCGCCATAAAGAAGGCACATTGTTTTGAACCCCGCGCCATAAAGAAGGCACATTGTTTTGAACCCTGCGCCATAAAGAAGGCACATTGTTTTGAACCCCGCGCCATAAAGAAGGCACATTGTTTTGAACCCTACGCCATAAAGAAGGCACATTGTTTTGAACCCCGCGCCATAAAGAAGGCACATTGTTTTGAACCCCGCGCCATAAAGAAGGCACATTGCTTTGAACCCCGCGCCATAAAGAAGGCACATTGTTTTGAACCCCGCGCCATAAAGAAGGCACATTGCTTTGAACCCCGCGCCATAAAGAAGGCACATTGTTTTGAACCCTGCGCCATAAAGAAGGCACATTGTTTTGAACCCCGCGCCATAAAGAAGGCACATTGTTTTGAACCCTGCGCCATAAAGAAGGCACATTGTTTTGAACCCCGCGCCATAAAGAAGGCACATTGTTTTGAACCCTGCGCCATAAAGAAGGCACATTGTTTTGAACCCCGCGCCATAAAGAATTCACATTGTTTTGAACCCTGCGCCATAAAGAAGGCACATTGCTTTGAACCCCGCGCCATAAAGAAGGCACATTGCTTTGTGCGTCAGCCATCAAAACAGCAGAGAAAAGAGCACTGCTGTTCTCTGGTGTGCCAAGGCTGCAGTTGTCTTGTCTCGCAGCCTTGCCTCCTTGGTAGAGGAAGGGGTTAAGCTTTTATCTTATAAATACCCCCAAAATCCCACGGTCAATGACACATTCAGATATGCCGAGTCTGGCATTAACATAAAAACGAGGGCTTCTTATACAGTGAAATTTCAATGAAGGGGAACACAAAATGCATTTAATGAAATTCAGATGCTAAGGCTCCAGCTCCCATGAATCTCATTAAATGGGCTTTGTGCTGTTTTTCCATCTTCTCTTTGTGGAGAAGGTCCTCCAGTGCCTCTAATAATGTCTGAGATTTCATCATATAGCTGATTTAAAGAAGACAATGTCTGCCTTGTTCAGTCATTCCTCTCAGCGCTGACGCCATTCTGCCTCTCCAAAAGACGGCCGGGCAGAGTTTCTCCATGCAGCTCATGATAATAATCAGGCCTGTGGTGACTTTCCTTTTAGTTACTGAAGTTTGCAAAGTCCCCCTAACTCACTGTATCTCTCTCTTCTCTCCCTTTCTCTCACTCTCTCCCTCTGCACAGGATTTGGCTTCATAACTTTCGAGGGCGAAGACGTCGTAGAGAAAGTCTGTGAAATTCATTTTCATGAAATCAATAATAAAATGGTGAGTCCACTCTTCTTTTCAATTCCAGGTTGGTGTTGAAGGATTAATGTTTGATTTCCTCTTTAATGGACTGTTAATAGCAAAGAGTCAACGGTGTGTGTGGGGTGTAGGTGTATGTGTATGTGCACGCCTGTGTATATGTGAGTGTTTGTGGGCAGGTGTGCACACGCCTGTTTGCGTGTGTGTGCGCGCGCGCGCATGTGTGTGTGTGTTTACATGCGCGTGCATGGATGTGTGGTGTGATGTGTGTGTGTGTGTGTGTGTGCATACACGTGCCTGTGTCTGTGTGTGCACTCGATGGGTCTCTAGGATGGGGAGCTCAGTGGTGTGTACTGCCTAGAAACCGTGAAATTGTGTGTGTGAATTCCGCCTGTCAGGTTGAGGGACTGGTGAGAGGAACCTGTCCTTCTCTTCCAACCCCACCCATACCCACACCAGACACACACAGGCCTTGACTGCAGCCAGCTAGGGCAGGCAGAGAGTGTTGCTGGGAAGTCATTGGCAGAGGAAGAGTTCATTAACCAGGGATTAGAGCCTTCCAGGAAGCCCAGTAATGATCTGACTCATCACTCCTCACTGCTGTTGTCCTCTGTTTCAAAGCACACAGTCGAAAGTGTATATTCATTCCGTCAGTTCAGCCGATCAGATGACTCATGCTCAATATCACAGGACATATTGTAGCCATCTGTTTCATGTCACATGTTGATGTACAGCAGACAGTTGTGAGTCTCTGTAGTGTGTGCCCCTCCAGTCCCCCTGGGTGTACACTGTGTATAGCCTACTGACTGGGTTGGCCCTGTGGCCTGTGATAGGCTAGAGGGAATGCTCTCTTCCTGTCACTCAATGGGTTTGGACTCCTTCCTTTACTATGTGGTCTCCTTCAGGACCATAGGAGCTGACTGACAGGTGCGGTGTAGTAGAAACAGATCCACTAGGGACCGGCTCTCCCATGTATGACCTTACTGGCTCTCCCTAACTCAGGGGAAGGCAACTAGATTCAGCCGCGTGTCGATTTTTGTTGGTGCGCATGGTCGGGGGCCGGAACATAGTTGCACTGAACAAGAATATAAACGTAACATGTAAAGTGTTGGTCCCTTCTTTCATAAGCTGAAATAGAAAGATCCCATAAATATTCCATACGCACAAAAAGCTTTTTTCTCAAAAATGTTGTGCACACATTTGTTTACATCCCTGTTAGTGTGCATTTCTCCTTTGCCAAAATAAACCATCCACCTGACAGGTGGGCATATCAAGAAACTGATTTAACAGCATGATCATTACACAGGTGTATCTAATGCAGGGGACAATAAAAGGCCACTCTAAAAATGTGTGCAGTTTTGTTACACACCACAATGCCACAGATGTCTCAAGTTTTAAGGAAGTGTGCAATTGGCATGCTGACTGCAAGAATGACCACCAGGGCTGTTGCCAGAGAATTGTATGTTAATTTCTCTACCATAAGAGTTAATTAACGTCATTTTAGAGAATTTTCCAGTACGTCCAACCGGCCTCACAACCACAGACCACGTGAATTACTTCTTGTTGGCGAGTGGTTTGCTGATGTCAATGTTGTAAACAGAGTGCCCCATGGTGGCGTTTGGGTTATGATATGGGCAGGCATAAGCTACGGACAACGAACACAATTACATTTTATTGGTGGCAATTTGAATGCACAGAAATACCATGACTAGATCCTGAGGCCCATTTGTTAAGGTACTGTATCTGTGACCAACAGTTCCATATCTGTATTCCCAGTCATGTGAAATCCATAGATTAGGGCCTAATTCATTTATTTCAATTGACTGATTTCCTCATATGAACTGTATCAACTAAGCCCTAAAATAGATTGTTTTGAAAATAGCAATAATTTCATATCTTCAGTACATTTAGACACAATCACATGTCCATTTTTTTGTGTGGAAATACTTGGGAACAGATTTATTAAATGAAACACATTTCTTTGCTAAATTCCTGGTGATTTTAGTATTTTTTGACAAAATATTCAACAAAAACATTTATAAATAATAAGAATTGACTAAAAACTTTGGGGGGCCTAAAAAAATATCCCACAGGCCGGTTTTGGCCCCTGGGCCACCTGTTGCCATCCTCTGCCCTAACTCATCCCCCTGCATCGCTCTGTGTGTGTGACAGCCCCTGCTCATCAAAGCCTTACACAGCTCCCATAGGAATCACATAAGGAGAGAGGGAGGATATGAGAGGAAAGGGGAAATCATTGAAGGAGAGGAGAAGAGATGAGGAGATGAGAGGAAGAGTAGAGAATGGAGGAAGAGAGCAGGAAAGTAAATGAGAGGAGAGGAAAGGAAAGGAGAGAAGGAGAGGATTAAAGGAAATCTGAGAGACGGGAGGAGAGGAGAAACAGGCCTGGTTATCTGGTTATCTGAGCTGGAGATGAGATATTGTAGTCATTCTGATCCCTCTCCCCTTTCCATCCTCCTCTTTTGCTCTCTCTCTCTCTCTCTCTCTCTCTCTCTCTCTCTCTCTCTCTCTCTCTCTCTCTCTCTCTCTCCATCACAGACAAGCTGCTCCTTGAGCCCAGGGACAGAGAATGTCTGCCCGCAGTTCTATGAGACCAAGACAATGCTATCGATTTTTATATGATATTGCATCAAATGGTTTCATCGTTCAGGGAGCACCAAACCAGGGCTGCTATTTCGTTTTCCCTGCAGTGGATGGGAGCATTGTTTGTGCCATCCATCGACTGGCTGGATTGAATTGGACTAGCAGGGAATTGCATGCGTCGTTATCATCGGATGAGTAACTTCAGAGAAAATGAGGAGAATAAAAAGCTACTTCAAATACTCCAGGTTATTTGTCTTGTTGAAAATAGCAGAAGTTGATGTGCTGCTCTCTCTCTCTCTGTGCTGTAATGAGATGGTTGAGGAGCGTCTCTAAGACAACAGAGGAGAGAGTTTGGGGAGTTCAGCGAGCTTCTTCCTGTTTTTCTTTCCTCTATTAGAATCCACTTGTGGAGCTTCAGATCAAAGCTGTATCTGAAGCATCATCTGCTAACAGCCTGTGCTGTGTGTATTTGACTTGCTAATTCCACTCATCGTCATTATTATCATTGTTATTATTAAGTGAAATCCTGTGGCAGGCAGGGCCCTGTATTCACACACTTTAGTGTCTCTGTGTGTTTTGATTCTTCTCATCTCAGCTTCCTGCCATCTGTTGCTTTTTATTGACATTTTTATTGAACCTTTATTTATCCAGGCAAGTCAATCAAGAACAAATTATTATTTACAATGACGGCCTGGCAATTCCACAGTTGCATGATGAACCCTTCCTTTAATAGGGGATATAGTCAACTCAATGCCAGGCGACCGTCTGCGAGGGAATGCAGCAGAAATAAAAACACAGGCCACAGGTCCAGAGGGGTGGACGTTAGGGGAGGGCCAGCTAGTATGGGCCAGACTGTTGAGGCGAGGAAGGAGAGTGTGTCGCCCTTGCGAGAATTCCTCTCGCTGCCCAACGCCAACGCTTTTGATTTCTACCCATAAAACATTCTGAAGGCTTTGGCCCCTCAGAGCTCCGACAGAGGGAAGGATGGAGGGAAAACAGGTAAGATGTTTTAAAAAGGCTCAGGTTTGACCTTAGTATTACAAGAGGATTTTTTCAGGATTTAATATCTGAGTTCCCCCACTTAAGTCATTTCTGAAATGGACCTAATACAATCCCTCAATACCCGAGATCTCAGATAATTCATAGATATCCAGTGGACATGACTCCCTGTAATGTTAAGATTTATAATAATAGCTCCTGGCGCTATCCCTTTGGTATACCCTTCCAAGTAGACCTGCCATTATGCTACAGACAGCACAGACAGACAGCACAGACAGAGAGACAGACAGACAGACTTCTTTGCTTGGGAGCTCATCATCTTAGGGGTCCGGCGACAGTTAGGGTCAGTGCCCATTGAGACGTGTTCTGACCATGGTGTGTGTGTGTGTGTGTGTGTGTGTGTGTGTGTGTGTGTGTGTGTGTGTGTGTGTGTGTGTGTGTGTGTGTGTGTGTGCGTGTGTGTGTGTGTGTGTGTGTGTGTGTGTGTGTGTGTGTGTGTGTGTGTGTGTGTGTGAGTGGATCCTGGAGGACTTACTTAATCACTCAGGGTTCATGTGAGGAGCAGCACTGCACCCGGGATGGTATATGTATAGATGGGTTGACGTAGTGGAAGAATGTGGGTGTCCCTCTGACCCAGTGAAACTACCCCCTCCTCTCCTACTACTCTCCTCCTCTCCTCTCCACTGCTCTGCCCACCAGGGGGGCTCCTGGCCTCTGGTGAGCCCCTTCCTGTCTCTCTGGGAAGTCCCATGTCAGGGTGACATGCTGAATCTCCTGCCTGGCTGCACTCATCTACCCAGGCCTTGATCTGCTGGTTGGAGAAGTACTGGGTCTGAGTACCCCCCTCTCTCTTTCTCTCTCGCTCTCTCGTTCTCTCTCTCTTTTGTTCTCTGTCTTTTTCTCTCTTCCTCTCTCTCTTTATCGCTCTCTCTCTTTCTCTCTCTCTCTTTCTCTCTCCCTCTCTCGCTCCCTCTTCCATTCACAGCCTTTTCAGATCTGATTACTGTGAAGCCCCCAGGGCAGGAGCGAATCAGGAGCAAGAGAGTTATTGAGAAAATGGCCCCCTCTCTCTCTCTCTCTCTCTCTCTCTCTCTCTCTCTCTCTCTCTCTCTCTCTCTCTCTCTCTCTCTCTCTCTCTCTCTCTCTCTCTCTCTCTCTTAATGGCCTCCTGATCACCAACTGCCTCGCCCCCATCTACGAGGCGGCCAGGAGACGGAGGCTGAATGACAATAAGGTCTCACCTCATCTCTCTAGATATATCTTCAGGTGGCCTTGTATATCGCCACGTGGTGGTGTGTGCTACAGACTAACACCTGTTCTATGCATTATGTTTATTTATGCTGTCAATTGGTAGAGGCGGTGCTGATTGGGTAGCTTATCACATAACCATTAGTCATTCCACCACACTTCCTCATGGAGAGGGTTCCTGGTTGGTAAGGAACATCTTAGTGTAGTAGAATCATAGTAGAACAGTTGTGGGATGGTACGTCTCATAGTGAAACCATAGTCTTGTAGTGGAACCGTAGTGTTGTAGTGGAAATGTAGTCTTGTAGTGGAACCGTAGTCTTGTAGTGGAACCATAGTCTTGTGGAGGAACCACGGTCTTGTAGTGAAACCACAGTATTGTAGTGGAACCACAGTCTTGTAGTGGAACCACAGTCTTGTAGTGAAACCATAGTCTTGTAGTGGAACCACAGTCTTGTAGTGAAACCATAGTCTTGTAGTGGAACCACAGTCTTGTAGTGAAACCATAGTCTTATAGTGGAACCACAGTCTTGTAGTGAAACCATAGTCTTGTGGTGGAACCACGGTCTTGTAGTGAAACCACAGTATTGTAGTGGAACCACAGTCTTGTAGTGGAACCACAGTCTTGTAGTGAAACCATAGTCTTGTAGTGGAACCACAGTCTTGTAGTGAAACCATAGTCTTATAGTGGAACCACAGTCTTGTAGTGAAACCACAGTATTGTAGTGGAACCACAGTCTTGTAGTGGAACCACAGTCTTGTAGTGAAACCATAGTCTTGTAGTGGAACCACAGTCTTGTAGTGGAACCACTACAGTCTTGTAGTGGAACCACAGTCTTGTAGTGAAACCATAGTCTTGTAGTGGAACCACAGTCTTGTAGTGGAACCATAGTCTTGTAGTGGAACCACAGTCTTGTAGTGGAACCACAGTCTTGTAGTGGAACCAAGAAGCTGCAGTGTGGCACCGTGTGGAGGGAACCGTGAGAAACTGACAGCACTTCAGCACGAGTGTGACATTTATCATGAGGCAGAGATTGTCATTCATTTGTGCAAACTTGTGTGCAGGGCCTAATGGGCTGCTGTTGGCCATGCTGATGAGCCCTGATGGATGACTGGTAGGACGGCCAGGGACGATGAGGGAGGAGTGATACACTGTCTGTCAGTCAGTCAGCAGAGCACACACGCTCACACACACGCTCACACACACACACACCATGTTACAGCAGCACTACACGCCACGCTGCAGTGCCTCTCTGACAGATGGGACCTCTCAGACACACTCAGCTTTAAGGAAACACTGATTTTGGGGCTCACTGGGACCCACTGTATTATTCCTCTTTAATTGCTATACACATCTGAATATATCACACAGTTTATTGTTTAAACTGCCTTCATTTTGCTGGACCCCAGGAAGAGCAGCTAATGGGGATCCATAATAAATACAAATACAGTGTTTATTTTGTTTTGCATCAATCAATTATTTTCTCAATTTCTCAAATGCCACCGTGCAGTGCTTTACAACTACAAGCCTGAAATCCTTGTCTCTTTTGGACACCTCTTCCTGAGTGTCCTGTGTTTTGTTGGAAGTGCTTTGAGTTAGTCAGAAGGTGATGTGTCCACATTTTCCAAGTAGGGAGATAGTTTTGGCACACTGGGGCAGGAAGAGAAACTGTGGCGCAATGTGAATGTGGTGGAGTTTGGGTTTGGAAGCAGACTGGTAACTGTCATCAGCTGCTGCCATTGGATTTGTAGCTAGATGTTTCATCTCAGCAGGTTGTAACAGAGTTAATTATACTCTAATCAAAATATATTCATTCAATGAAAAGACCAGAAGGTACATTTCAGGAGGGAGAAAGCTGCCGCTCCAACTCTGAGTCAGGGCTGACCATGTCAAAGTGACACAACAGAAGTCATATTTTGAAGTAAAGCTGTTCTAGTGGGAGTTGCTTTAGCACAGAGAGAACTACAGGCAGAGGCAGGGAAGAGGCAGAGAGAGAGAGAGAGAGAGAGAGAGAGAGAGAGAGAGAGAGAGAGAGAGAGAGAGAGAAAGAGAGAGAGAGAGAGAGAGATATTAGAGTGAGTAAGAGAGAGACAGAGATATTAGAGTGAGTAAGAGAGATGTCTGTATAATCTAACTCAGGGGAGAGGAAACAGAACAGAGGCCTCACATTTCAGGATTTCTATTTGGTTTCTGGTGCTCACTTCCCCATTGTAAAATAGATGTTCTCCGACGTGGAGACATATAGCTCCTAACAGATGTTTTTCTGTGTGCGTGCATGTATGTTTGTGTGTGTATGTGATGTGGAAATATTGATTTCTGTGTCATAGGCAAAGTTGCTGTACATGTATCAGTAATAACCACAGTCCCGTCTCTCATGTCATTTAATTCAAGTTTCAGGGAGTTCTGCTCTCCTGGTAAACCTGGGCCTTTCTCATACCTTTCAGCTTACCTTCCCCCCTGTGATTGCCAGTAGTATCCCTGATTGGAGGGAGGTGTCACGTCCTGACCTTAGTTCCTTTTTTATTTCTCTATTTTGGTTTGGTCAGGGCGTGAGTTGGGGTGGGCATTCTATGTTTTTCACTCTATGTTTTGTTCTGTGTGTTGTATTTCTATGTGTTTGGCCTAGTATGGTTCCCAATCAGAGGCAGCTGTCAATCGTTGTCTCTGAATGAGAACCATACTTAGGTAGCCTGTTCCCACCTGTGTTTGTGGGTAGTTGTTTTCTGTTTTTTGTATTCTGCACCAGACAGAACTGTTTTGGTCATTCTCTTTTGTTGTTTTTACATTCAGTGTTCAATTCATAATAAAAGATGAACACGTACCACGCTGCACCTTGGTCCTCACCTTCTTCAACCCACGACACCTGTTACAGGAGGCTAGGAATATGAGGGAACAGTAGGATGGTTCTGATGTTATAGTTAATGGCAGGTTGCCCCTCTCTTTGACAAGAGTCATTTAGTCATCCCTCCAATCGAAGCAATGATTTCTGCTCCCTCCGCCATCCCAACCGCCTACCTATATGTATGCATAATGAACACCAATCAAGTAGTGGCTCAGATCTGTAAATGGGAGTAGTGTGCTGTTAAAATGGGCCATATTTTAGTGAACTGCTTCAAGGTAATGTTCTTAAATGTGTCATTTATGATATTCCTCAATAGAGAATGATCACTGCCGCAGGGATGAATTTTCAGTTAGTGGTCAATTTCTTAGTCAGGTCTCCTGACATGGCCAACCAATTACCGTAGTGAGCAGGGAGGCAGGCAGGCAAGGAGGCAGGCAGACAAGAAGCACTGCTTCCAGCCGACACTGAATGAAGAAGGAGAGAAGGCTGTAAACTTGAGGTGTGTTTACTTGAGGATCTGAATGTTAAAAGATACTATGTGCAGTTCCAGTCAAAAGTTTGGACACATCCAGGGTTTTTCTTGATCTTAACTATTTTTCTACATTGTAGAATAATAGTGAAGACATCAAAACTATGAAGTAACACATATGGAATGTAGTAATCAAAACAGTGTTAAACAAATCAAAATATATTTAACATTTGAGATTATTCAAAGTATCCCTCTTTTTTAACTATTTGAATTATTATATATATATATTTTTTTTGTTACCCCTTTTTGGTGGTATTCAATTGGTAGTTACAGTCTTGTCCCATCGCTTCAACTCCCGTACAGACTCAGGAGAGGCGAAGGTCAAGATTTGTGCGTCCTCCGAAACACAACCCAGCCAAGCCACACTGCTTCTTGACACAATGCCTGCTTAACCCGGAAGCCAACCGCACCAATGTGTCAGAGGAAACACTACACCTGGTGACCGTGTCAGTGTCATTGTGCCCAGCCCACCATAGGAGTCGCTAGTGCGCGATGGGACAAGAACATCCCAGCCACGTTTCATCCTCAATGCCCTTGCTGATGGAAGGAGGTTTTCACTCAAAATCTCACGATACATATGATGTTTCCACCCCCATGCTTCACAGTAGGTATGGTGTTCTTTGGATGCAACTCAGCATTCTTTGTCCTCCAAACACGACGAGTTGAGTTTTTACCAAAAAGTTTTATTTTGGTTTCATCTGACCATATGACATTCTCCCAATCTTCTTCTGGATCATCCAAATGCTCTCTAGCAAACTTCAGATGGGCCTGGACATGTACTGGCTTAAGCAGAGGGACACGTCTGGCACTGCAGGATTTGAGTCCCTGGCGGCGTAGTGTGTTACTGATGGTAGGCTTTGTTACTTTGGTCCCAGCTCTCTGCAGGTCATTCACTAGGTTCCCCCGTGTGGTTCTTGGATTTTTGCTCACCGTTCTTGTGATCATTTTGACCCTCACGGGGTGAGATCTTGCGCGGAGCCCCAGATCGAGGGAGATTATCAGTGGTCTTGTATGTCTTCCATTTCCTAATAATTGCTCCCACAGTTGATTTCTTCAAACCAAGCTGCTTACCTATTGCAGATTCAGTCTTCCCAGCCTGGTGCAGGTCTACAATTTTGTTTCTGGTGTCCTTTGACAGCTCTTTGGTCTTGGCCATAGTGGAGTTTGGAGTGTGACTGTTTGAGGTTGTGGACAGGTGTCTTTTATACTGATAACAGGTGCCATTAATACAGGTAACGAGTGGAAGACAGAGGAGCCTCTTAAAGAAGAAGTTACAGGTCTGTGAGAGCCAGAAATCTTGCTTGTTTGTAGGTGACCAAATACTAATTTTCCTCCATAATTTGCAAATAAATTCATTAAAAATCCTACAATGTGATTTTCTGGATTTTTTTTTCTCATTTTGTCTGTCATAGTTGAAGTGTACCTATGATGAAAATTACAGGCCTCTCTGATTACAGGCCTCTCTCTTTTAAGTGGGAGAACTTGCACAATTTGTGGCTGACTAAATACTTTTTTGCCCCACTGTATTATTTGACTAAACCATAATCATTTCCAACCTTGCCTTTGTATACGATCAGATACCGTGCCATCAAAAAGTATTCCCATCGCTTTACTTTTTTTGCATTTTGTTGTGTTACCGCCAGAATTTAAAATGGATTCAATTGAGATTTTGTCACTGGCCTACACACAATACCCCATAGGGCCATGGTGAATCTAAGTGCAGGCGGTAGCGCTATAGGTTCAGGGATGTGTCGAGGCTTGGCCCCTCACTGACCAATCAGAACATGCTCCATGGAGAAATATGCGGTTGCTTCAGGTTGTGTGTTTACAGTCTTTTATGTGTTGCCTTGGAATCAACTCAAATTCCACTGTAAATTACATTCACACTGATATAGGGGCTAGGCCTACTGTGAATTACATTCACACTGATATAGGGGCTAAGCCTACTGTAAATTGCATTATGACTGAGCATGGACATTGTCAATAAGCAAGATTAAATTAATTATTGATAAGGCCTAAAAAGAGAACTAATAATTCAAATTCATTTCTAAACAAAACGAAACAACAACAACAACAACAAAGGCTAGGTCACATTTACAGGCACCATCATTTCTCCCCGTGGGCCTGTAATATTAAAACAACACAAACTAGGAGGGTTTTATGCACATCCAAAACTGGACCTGACATGCTAAAATAATGGGAGTATTATTTCTTAAAACTGTGTTGTTGGTTAAAGGGCTTGTAAGTACTTCACTGTTGTATTCAGCGCATGTGACAAATCAAATTTGATTTGATTTAATAGAGTTTAACATGATTTTTCAGTGACTACCTCATCTCTGTACCCCACACATACAATTATCTGTAAGGTCCCGCAGTAAAGCATTGAATTTCAAACACAAAGACCATAGAGGTTTTCCAATGTCTCGCAAAGAAGCATTTGTAAATGGGTAAAAGCTGACATTTAATATCCCTTTGAGAATGGGGAAGTTATTAATTACCCAGTCACTACAAAGATACAGGCGTCCTTCCTAACTCAGTTGCCGGAAAGGAAGGAAACCTCTCAGAGATTTCACCATGAGGCCAAGGGTGACTTTAAAACCGTTACAGAGTTTAATGACTGTGATGGGAGAACACTGAGGGTTGATCAACAACATTGTAGTTACTCAACAATACTAACCTAAGAAGGAAGGCTGTACAGAATAAAAATATTCTAAAACATGCATCCTGTTTGCAACAAGGAACTAAAGTCAAACTGCCAAAAAAATACAATCATCGCAACTCTGCAGATTTTGTTGTGAGGATATAGGAGCTATAGGCCATTTATTTTTGGTATTGCCGTCAGGTAGCCTGTTTCTGGTCTCAGGTGCAGGAATGTCTGAAAATGTATAACATTGATCTAAAATTGACCCTAGAAATAGTACTGTTAGGATATCTGGAGAGACTGGGTCAGTCAATTACTAATATACTAATACTCTTAGTAAAAGTATTTATCATCAACTCGCAATCTGTGGATTCTATTCGATTAGATAGATTGAAATTGAATGTTAAACATCACAGCATAGGTGAAAGATATGTGGTGCGTAGGAATCTGAAGAGGGTGGCCAGCAGAGAGAGATGGGATGGGCTGAGGGAAGCTTAGGGTTGGGATGTGGAATTGGAGACACGTGGGAGGGGAGTTGCTGTGCAGGGGATAGAATGCCGGTCAAAGATAACATTTAAAAAATAAAGTCAAAATAAAACATAACAAAAGTAAGTTTGAATGACACTGAGGGGCAGTGTTCTTACAGCTAATGCCTGTTTGCCTGAGGCTGATGCCGTGCAGGTGTTTGTACACGCATATACACACACTCTCATTCAAATGCACACACGGACACACATGCACTCAAATATATTCAGTTGGCTGTTGAGATTTTCGTTGTCCTTGAAGTCTTTTGTTTTTTGCATTGTTGTTTTCTGTTTTCCTTTGTCTTTCTCTTTTTTTCTGTTTTGTTCATTTTGTTGGTTGTTGGTGCATTGGGTGACGGGGGCTTGGGGTGGGGAATGGAATTGTGTGGGGGGATTCTACATGTAACCAAAAAGGGTTCTTCAAATGGTTCTTCTATGGGGACAGCCGAAGAACCCTTTTAGGTCCTTGACTGTGTCATAAAAAAACACTTTTGTACTCTATACAAAAATTGCATCTGATTCTGTTGGTGCAAATGATCCAGAATGCAACAGCCCGCCTGGTGTTCAACCTTCCCAAGTTTTCCCATGGCACCTCGCTTCTCTGTACACTCCATTGACGTCCAGTCAAAGCTTGCGGTACTTGCCTACGGAGCAGCAAGAGGAACTGCCCCTCCCTACTTTTCATGCTATGCTTAAACCCTACACCGAGCACTCCATTCTGACACCTCTGGTCTCTGGGCCATCCCACCCTTACAGGGTTTCAGCACCCGCTCAGCCCAGTCAAAACTCTTCTCTGTTCTGCCATCCTAGTGGTGGAACGTGTTTCCCCCTGAAGCTAGGACAGCAGAATCCCTGCCCATCTTACAAAAACGTCTGAAACCCTACCTCTTCAAAGAGTATCAAATCGAATCAAATTTTATTTGTCACATTCACATGGTTAGCAGATGTTAATGCGAGTGTAGCGAAATGCTTGTGCTTCTGGTTCTAACCATGCAGTAACAACTAACAAGTAATCTAACCTAACAATTTCCCAACAAATACCTTATACATGTATTTCAATATATGAATGAGTGATGGCCGAACGGCATAGGCAAGATGCAGTAGATGGTAAAGAGTACATCTACTGCATCTTGCCTATGCCGTTCAGCCATCGCTCATTCATATTATGTACATATTCTTATTCATTCCTTTACACGTGTGTGTATAAGGTATTTGTTGGGAAATTGTTAGGTTAGATTACTTGTTAGTTATTACTGCATGGTTGGAACCAGAAGCACAAGCATTTCCCTACACTCGCATTAACATCTGCTAACCATGTATCTTAAACAATCCTACAGCGCCCCGACATTCCACCCACCAAAACAAAAAACTATGCCTTTCGTGAACTAACACTCGCACTTGACTTTTCTTTTTACCTAGCTCTGACCTTGCTAATAGCTTTATTTATTTATTTTATTTTTATTTCAGCTTTATTTAACCAGGTAGGCTAGTTGAGAACAAGTTCTCATTTGCAACTGCGACCTGGCCAAGATAAAGCATAGCAATTCGACACATACAACAACACAGAGTTACACATGGAATAAACAAAACATACAGTCAATAATACAGTAGAACAAAAGAAAACAAACAGTCTATATACAGTGAGTGCAACTTAGGTAAATTAAGGAAATAAATAGGCCATGGTGGCGAAGTAATTACAATATAGCAATTAAACACTGGAATGGTAGATCGGCAGAAGATGAATGTGCAAGTAGAGATACTGGGGTGCAAAGGAGCAAAATAAATAAATCAATACCAGTATGGGGATGAGGTAGGTAGATAGATGGGCTGTTTACAGATCGGCTATGTACAGGTGCAGTGATCTCTAAGCTGCTCTGACAGCTGGTGCTTAAAGTTAGTGAGAGAGATGTGAGTCTCCAGCTTCAGAGATTTTTGCAATTCATTCCAGTCATGGGCAGCAGAGAACTGGAAGGAAAGACAACCAAAGGGGGAATTGGCTTTGGGGGTGACCAGTGAGATATACCTACTGGAGCGCGTGCTACGAGTGGGTACTGCTATGGTGACCAGTGAGCTGAGATAAGGCGGGGCTTTACCTAGCAGAGACTTGTAGATAACCTGTAGCCAGTGGGTTTGGCGACGTGTATGAAGCGGGGGCCAACCAACGAGAGCGTACAGGTCGCAATGGTGGGTAGTGTATGGGGCTTTGGAGACAAAACGGATGGCACTGTGATAGACTGCATCCAGTTTGTTGAGTAGAGTGTTGGAGGCTATTTTATAGATGACATCACCGAAGTCGAGCATCGGTAGGATGGTTGTTTGGCAGCATGAGTGAAGGATGCTTTGTTGTGATATAGGAAGCCGATTCTAGATTAAATTTTGGATTGGAGATGCTTAATATGAGTCTGGAAGGAGAGTTTACAGTCTAACCAGACACCTAGGTATTTGTAGTTGTCCACGTATTCTAAGTCAGAACCGTCCAGAGTTGTGATGCTGGACGGGCGAGCGGGTGCAGGCAGTGATCGGTTGAAGAGCATGCATTTAGTTTTACTTGCATTTAAGCTCATCTAGAGGTTAGTTAACACAGTGTCCAAGGAGGGGCCAGAAGTATACAGAATGGTGTCGTCTGTGTAGAGGTGGATCAGAGAATCACCAGCAGCAAGAGCAACATCATTGATGTATACAGAATAGCTACTTTATTGAAGAAAAATGTAATTACCATGACTGTGAGATGTGGTTGTCCCACCTATTTTAAGATGAATGCACTAATTGTAAGTCGCTCTGGACAAGAGTGCATGCTAAATTACTAAAAAGTACATGTAAAATGTCAGAATGTCCTGAATCGACCCTCTTAAAGTGTGATGATGTTTGCACTGAGTTATAAGTCATTTCACCCTTTTAAACAACCTTCATTGTCAATATTCAGCAGTCTTATAGCTGTGAGCTCATTTTTCATAAGTGAATAATCCCATGCCCTGTGCCCAGAGGCTTGGCATCACTCAGCTGACTGGCATTTTCACACCATCACTGCTTTTTACTGTTCAGCTGGGACTTGGAAGGCTATAGTGGATGATTCATGCTGTTTCCTTTCTCCAGCGTGCTAGCTCTTTTAAGTAGACTGATATAATCCACTCTGTAGTGCGTCCCAGTGGAAAGCATGGCTGCAGGCTTGATAGAGGCCTGATACAGGGCTGATACAGAGCCGACACGCCCATACACCACCCCACAACACCCACAAGGTTAATGAGAATGAGAGATCAATTGTGAAGGTCACGACCGCTGGCTAAATCCTGCCCTCTCAGTCTGGCATGGAGTCAGCTGTGTTTTAGAGATGGTGATGCTTACTAGTACACGTGTGTGTGTTCAGGAGGGAAGAGGATGCTCTGAGGGAGCCTGATTGAGAGTCTCAGGTCTGAGTAGTGAACTCTTCTCTTGGCCCGTCTCATCCCCATGTCTTTCTGTGTTTGACAGCCTTCGCACACTCACCGCCAAGCTCCCGGCTCATTTTTTACAGACGACAGGAGAGTAGAGCTATCCCACTGAATTACTGACACCCTCCAACCAGTCCTGACTGACTCACAGCAGCCAGCCAGGTGATTCACTCCCACCCAGCCCATGTGGTTGGTGGATGGCCAGCAACCTGGATGTGACAGTGGGCAGTGTAGTATGTATGGTGGTGGAGGGACTGGAGCCGGTGGGGAGGGGAATGTACTTAATTAGAATTAGAATTTGGTGGGTGCTTATATTTGTCATATTTCACACATGTACAAGTGTGTATTAATTGGAAATATGTTTTTCTTCATTTACCAACTACCCCTGAGACACCCTCAGACAGTGGGGTCAGGCCAGGGTCTGCCATTATCAAAAGCGACCCTGGAGCAATTAGGGTTTAAGTGCCTTTCTCAAGGGCACATCAGCAGATTGTTCACCTTGTCAGCTCAGGGATTCAAACTAGCGATTTTTTGGGTTACTTGCCCAACGCTCTAACTGCTATGCTATCTATCTTTACCAGGCACTTCCTGTGCTTGTTCCTGAGCTGCTATCCAGCTGAACACCACCCAGACACTGAGTTCCCTATTGGACAGAAAGTGTGTGTAGGTGTGTGAGCACCAGTCAGTGTGTAGAGACTTTTAATGGTCCTATTTGTCCTGCCTGGTTCCTCTTCACTCAGTAGGTCATTCCATGACAATTAGGCCGCTACTGCACTCTCCTGCTCTGCTCACCCCATCCCACACATTCCAGGTATTTAACCTCCCATTTGCTTTGATTGGAAAATGATGGCAGTCTGAAAATTGACGCTCTCGCAGGGTAGAAAGTGTAGAGAGGCACAATGGGGCTGAGAGCACGGAGCGGCGTCGCTAGCCAAGAGGACAGGGGCCCTGCGACAGCTACAAAGAGTATTTCAGCAAACGAAGGGACAGTGTGTTTCAGTTGCCTCTGCTTTCTTTAAGTGATTGGCCCTCCAACAGCCACAGATCTTAGTGGTCTTACACTGCAACTTCTCTGGAGATAGCGAGCCTTCACACTAACACAGCACAGCGCTAATTCAAACACAGCAACCTTCACACTTAGGCACTGGCAACTTTTATTCTAACTCAGCAACTCACACTGTATAATATCTCTGTATAATAGCAGGCTGTTTCTACATTGGAGGATCAGTGGAGGAGTAGTGATATTTACCAGGAGCCTGTCAGAGCAAAGATGCAGCCCTGGTCATTTGTATGGATGCTGGGGTTTACCTGCTCTGTGCTGTGGTATCCAACCCAACAGGAGAAGCAGCTTGTCTTGAGCAGTGGGCAGGATGACATGCATGTGAATGTGAATAGCAGCAGAGAGAGGGAGACCCTGTTAAAGCTGAGGCTTTAGGGTAGACACAAAGCCAGGAGGCAGACAGACAAACAGATGGACAGGCCTAGAGCCCAGGCAGGCAGTGGAGCAGACAGATTGTGCGGCGTAGTGAACAGGCTCGGCCTACCAAAGAGAAGAGCAGGCGATAGACAAACGGCACAGACACGCCAGCTCTGTCAGCCCAGCCACTCACACAGATATGCAAGCTCCTGTATATTTATAAAGCTCAGATAGATGTGTGGTAAATAGGATAAAGCTAGAGATGACTTTCTCACTGGGTTGGATGAAAACCTCTCTCCCTCTCCCCCATCTCCTTTTCCCTATCAGTCTGTCAGAGTGGAATGTTATATCTGTTCTGATCCCTCCCCCACCACGACAACCACCACCACACACACCCCTCCTAGACAGGTCCTGCTCTGTTTACCCCAGCTGCTCCTCTCTGAAGGATGGATGAGATTGTGAAGTTTCGGATTTTGTGTGTGTGTGTGCGCCCGTGTGTGGATGTATGTGTGTGGTCTCATGTTTTTATATGTCTATGCAGATACATATCCTCCTCCTACAGTATGGATATCAGAGATGTAACAGGTCTAAATATGCTATATACTGTATATGCTATGTACAGTTGAAGTCGTAAGTTTACAGACACCTTAGCCAAATACATTTAAACTCAGTTTTTCACAATTCCTGACATTTAATCCTCGTAAAAATTCCCAGTCTTAGGTCAGTTAGGATCCTCACTTTATTTTAAGAATGTGAAATGTCAGAATAATAGTAGAGAGAATGATTTATTTCAGCTTTTATTTCTTTCATCACATTCCCAGTGGGTCAGAAGTTTACATACACTCAATTAGTATTTGGTAGCATTGCGTTTAAATTGTTAAACTTTACGAGTAGCCTTCCACAAGCTTCCCACAATAAGTTGGGTTCATTTAGTCACATTACTCCTGATAGAGCTGGTGTAACTGAGTCAGGTTTGTAGGCCTCCTTGCTTGCACATACTTTTTCAGTTCTGCCCAGAAATGTTCTATAGGATTGAGGTCAGGGCTTTGTGATAGCCACTCCAATACCTTGACTGTGTTGTCCTTAAGCCGTTTTGCCACAACTTTGGAAGTATGCTTGGGGTCATTGTCCATTTGGAAGACCCATTTGCGACCAAGCTGATGTCTTGAGATATTGCGTCAATATATCCACATAATTGTCCTACCTCATAATGCCATCTATTTTGTGAAGTGCACCAGTCCCTCCTGCAGCAAAGCACCCCCACAACATGATGCTGCCACCCCCGTGCTTCACGGTTGGGATTGTGTTCTTCGGCTTGCAAGCCTATCCCTTTTTCCACCAAACATAACGATGGTCATTATGACCAAACAGTTATATTTTTGTTTCATCAGACCAGAGGACATTTCTACAAAAAGTACCATCTTTGTCCCCATGTGCAGTTGCAAACCGTAGTCTGGCTTTTTTATTTGCGGATTTTGAGCAGTGGCTTCTTCCTTGCTGAGCGTCCTTTCAGGTTGTGTCGATATAGGACTCATTTTACTGTGGATATAGATACGTTTGTACCTGTTTCCTCCAGCATCTTCACAAGGTCCTTTGCTGTTGTTCTGGAATTGATTTGCACGTTTCGCCACAAAGTACGTTCATTTCTAGGTGACAGAACGCGTCTCCTTCCTGAGCGGTATGACGGCTGCGTGGTCCCATGGTGTTTATACTTGCGTTCTATTGTTTGTACAGATGAACGTGGTAACTTCAGGCATTTGGAAATTGCTCCCAAGGATGAACCAGACTTGTGGAGACATAAAAAAGAAATTCTGAGGTCTTGGCTGATTTATTTAGATTTTCCCATGATGTCAAGCAAAGAGGCACTTAGTTTGAAGGTAGGCCTTGAAATACAGCCACAGGTTCACCTCCAATTGACTCAAATGATATCAGTTAGCCTATCAGAAGCTTCTAAAGCCATGACATCATTTTCTGCCATTTTCCAAGCTGTTTAAAGGCACAGTCACCTTAGTGAATGTAATCTTCTGACCCACTGGAATTGTGATACAGTGAATTATAAGTTAAATAATTTGTCTGTAAACAATTTTTGGAAAAATTACTTGTGTCATGCACAAAGTAGATGTCCTAACCGACTTTCCCAAACTATAGTTTGTTAACAAGAAATTTGTGGAGTGGTTGAAAAACAAGTTTTAATGACTCCAACCTAAGTGTATGTAAACTTCCGACTCCAACTGTATATGCTATATATATATATATATATATATATATATATGTAAACATTTGTACTCTATGTCATGTCAGTCTCAAGAGAGTAAAACAAAGTGTGTATGAGAGCAGGGAGGAGATGGCAAGAGAGAGAGAGACAGAGAGAGTGAGAGAGAGAGAGAGACAGAGAGAGAGTGAGAGAGAGAGAGAGAGAGACAGAGAGAGAAAGAGAGACAGAGAGAGTGAGAGAGAGAGAGAGTGAGAGAGAGAGAGAGACAGAGAGAGAGTGAGAGAGAGAGAGAGAGAGAGAGAGAGAACACGCTCCAGGTGGAATGGGCTGTCTCTTTCGATCTTACTCTTTCCTAGACAATAATTTGAATAAAATGACAGAAAAACAAAAGTATTCACTGACTGAGATGATGGGGGTTGTCTAACGTGTTTGTGTGGGGGGTATTCTTTCTCCTCCCTATTCCTCGGTCAGACTATTCCTGAATGATAAGATGCCCTTGCCAGGGTTAGAATCGATATGAAGGCTCACCACTAGAGGGTGCTTTTTCAGTGGTGCTGATAAACAGGTTACTGTGGTATTGCATAATAGGAAGTGGCTACAGGAAGTATTTAGAAAACAGCCTGTGTGCCATCGATATGAGTCAGAAACATTTATTCTACTGTCAAAATTTACGACAAAGTTGAAATAGTATGATTTTAGTCATAAAGTCAGTCTCTTCCAAAATAACATTTTGTGAGACTTATAGCTGTGACTGCATCACAACGTAAATTAAGGTTGGGTTTGTTTCAACTCTGCCCACATGCCCTCAGCTGGCAGCACAAAAGCAATCATAATTCAGAGTGCATCTGCACACGACCCAATCACAAGGCCCGTGGTAAATTTGGGTGGACTTTGGATATCTATGGGGCTAGTTCGGGACCATCGGTAAATTACACAATGTACATGGGACAATATGTAGAAAATTCCAATAGTTCCAAAATTCTAGTAGAAAAAATAGAAAAATAACACAAGGAGTAAATACACAATGAGTAACGATAACTTGGCTATGTATACGGGGTACCAGTACCAAGTCGATGTGCTCACCGTCATGGTTTTGTTTTTGACCCAAGGTTATTTTATCATCTATTGTCGCTCTGGATGTCTGCCAAGTTGAGGGCTTCTCTTCAGCCCTGGATGTCTGCCTAGGTGAGGGCTTCTCATCAACCCTGGATGTCTGCCTAGTTGAGGGCTTCTCTTCAGCCCTGGATGTCTGCCTAGGTGAGGGCTTCTCATCAACCCTGGATGTCTGCCTAGTTGAGGGCTTCTCTTCAGCCCTGGATGTCTGCCTAGTTGAGGGCCTCTCTTCAGCCCTGGATGTCTGCCTAGTTGAGGGCTTCTCTTCAGCCCTGGATGTCTGCCTAGTTGAGGCCCTCTCTTCAACCCTGGATGTCTGCCTAGTTGAGGGCCTCTCTTCAGCCCTGGATGTCTGCCTAGTTGAGGGCTTCTCTTCAGCCCTGGATGTCTGCCTAGTTGAGGGCCTCTCTTCAGCCCTGGATGTCTGCCTAGTTGAGGGCTTCTCTTCAGCCCTGGATGTCTGCCTAGTTGAGGCCCTCTCTTCAGCCCTGGATGTCTGCCTAGTTGAGGCCCTCTCTTCAACCCTGGATGTCTGCCTAGTTGATGCCCTCTCTTCAGCCCTGGATGTCTGCCTAGTTGAGGGCTTCTCTTCAGCCCTGGATGTCTGCCTAGTTGAGGGCATCTCTTCAGCCCTGGATGTCTGCCTAGTTGAGGGCTTCTCTTCAGCCCTGGATGTCTGCCTAGTTGAGGCCCTCTCTTCAGCCCTGGATGTCTGCCTAGTTGAGGCCCTCTCTTCAGCCCTGGATGTCTGCCTAGTTGAGGCCCTCTCTTCAGCCCTGGATGTCTGCCTAGTTGAGGCCCTCTCTTCAACCCTGGATGTCTGCCTAGTTGATGCCCTCTCTTCAGCCCTGGATGTCTGCCTAGTTGAGGGCTTCTCTTCAGCCCTGGATGTCTGCCTAGTTGAGGGCATCTCTTCAGCCCTGGATGTCTGCCTAGTTGAGGGCTTCTCTTCAGCCCTGGATGTCTGCCTAGTTGAGGCCCTCTCTTCAGCCCTGGATGTCTGCCTAGTTGAGGCCCTCTCTTCAGCCCTGGATGTCTGCCTAGTTGAGCGCCTCTCTTCAGCCCTGGATGTCTGCCTAGTTGAGGGCCTCTCTTCAGCCCTGGTCTGTCTCTCCCAGTCTGGTTCAGGTGCCCCCGCCACTCACTCTCTCTCTGGAGCTTCGCTCCCCTACATCATACTCATTCACAACTTTTTACTGATCGGCTGTTGGACTATTTGATTAGTGGTTCTTACTATGTTTGTCTAATTATTTAGCAACACTTTTATATGAAGTCTCATGTAATATTAGTGTTTCGAGTTGTGTTGGCAACATTTCTTAGATTGTTCTGTTAGCGTTGTATGCTCTTAGTGCTGTGGTTTCTCTCATGTTAATTGATAGAGCAAGAAACGAACATGCTGCTGTTGCTCATTTTGCTGTTGTCCACCCTTGGCTTTTACAATGTTGGTTATACTTTTAGAGCCCGTTGCTTTGTGAATGAGGAAATATATGACTGTTTCCCCCTTGTGCCTTGAGAGAAACCACACGCTTGCTTTGTAAATGCACGCGAGAACTCTGCACATTTCTCACATTTCAAACAACATGGGAGATATCGGACTCTTGCGCTTGGTACTTAACCATGTCTCTGGACTTTAGACATCTCCTGAAATATGTGGTGTTAAAGACTCTGGTGACTGTGGATTGTCCTTCAACTGCTGTCTGTAAATCCAAATGCTGTAACCCTCGATCCAGACTTGCCATTATCTTGCTGCTTCTACTGTCTGGAAATGTGCAGTCTAACCCAGGCCCTGACATTCTTACCCCTGCCGAATTAAGTAGTCAGAGTGGCATGAAGTTTCTGCATATGAATGTAAGAAGTCTTCTGCCAAAGCTTGATTTTGTGAATATATGGATAAAATCTGCCGACCCTGTTGGATTTATGCTTTCTGAAACCTGTCTCAAAATATCTATTACAGACAAAAATATTGGCATAAATGGTTACAATGTTTTTAGTGCAGATGGTAAATCTAATGGTGGTGGTGTTGCTGTGTACGTAAAAGACAAGTTTGTGACGGTCGTTCTGACTTCTGTTACTAAACCTAAGCAATTTGAATATCTGTCTTTGACCCTAAATCTCAGCTCATCTTTAAATATTGTTGTATCTTGTTGTTATATACCTCCATCTGCTACTGCTGGCTCTCTGGGTGTTATTTTTGAATTGTTATCACAGAATGTCAACTCTGAGTTTGTCCTGATGGGTGATCTGAATCAGGACTGGTTAACATCTAGCTCTGATCAACTCAAAATTCTATGCAATACCTATAATCTCACTCAGATTGTCAACAGTGTAACTAGGTTATCACTCAGATTGTCAACAGTGTAACTAGGTTATCACTCAGATTGTCAACAGTGTAACTAGGTTATCACTCAGATTGTCAACACTGTAACTAGGTTATCACTCAGATTGTCAACACTGTAACTAGGTTATCACTCAGATTGTCAACACTGTAACTAGGTTATCACTCAGATTGTCAACACTGTAACTAGGTTATCACTCAGATTGTCAACACTGTAACTAGGTTATCACTCAGATTGTCAACACTGTAACTAGGTTATCACTCAGATTGTCAACACTGTAACTAGGTTATCACTCAGATTGTCAACACTGTAACTAGGTTATCACTCAGATTGTCAACAGTGTAACTAGGTTATCACTCAGATTGTCAACAGTGTAACTAGGTTATCACTCAGATTGTCAACAGTGAAACTAGGTTATCACTCAGATTGTCAACAGTGTAACTAGGTTATCACTCAGATTGTCAACAGTGTAACTAGGTTATCACTCAGATTGTCAACAGTGTAACTAGGTTATCTAGTTACACTGTCGATCTTCACGTGTCATTACAAAAAGAAAGGTTTTTATTTAGCATTGAATGGAATATAATTTAATTCATCCCTGATGTTGAGTTAGCCTTTTCTTCGAACTCTGGGTGTTGCTATGACCCTTAAACTGAAAGCAGACCACTACCTTAAATCTACTTCGGAAAATGTAAATAATCCCTCCAAATGTTGGCAAGTAGTGAAAGGTTTGGAGTGGAAAAAAGATACACAGTTTCCCAAACGATTGTTGGTAGACACACAGATTGTAACTGAGAGAACTTCTATTCTGAAAGCCTTAAATCAGCATGTTCTAGATGCAGGCAGTTTATTTGAAAAGGTTAAAGGTATAAATGAGCCCCCTGTGAATTTACCTGACACCCCTGTGCACTCCTTCGCCAGGTTCTCCTTCTCATCTTCCTCTGTTTCAGAAGTGTGTAAAACCCTGAAAGAAATTGATAGAATGATGAACTAGTCTTATAGCTTGAGGGTAGAAGCTGTTCCAGGTCCTGTTGGTTCCAGACTTTTTTTGGGGGTTCCAGACTTGGTTCATCGGTACCGCTTGCTGTGCAGTAGCAGAGAGAACAGTCTATGACTTGGTTGAGTCTTTGGCCATTTTTAGGGCCTTCCTCTGACACCGCCTGGTATAGAGGTCCTGTATGGAAGGGAGCTCGGTGCTCAGTGTTACTGTTCAACTGATATTATAGGTGAATGTGACACTGTTCACTTTGATGGTTTGAATTGCCGTACACGCTACCCTCTGTAGCACCTTGTGGTCGGATGCCAAACAGTTTCCATACTAAGCGGTGATGAAGCTTGTCAAGGTGCTCTCAATGGTGCAGCTGTAGAACTTTTTGAGGATCTGAGGGCCCATGACAACTCTTTTCAGCCTCCTGAGGGGGAAGAGGCGTTTTCGTACCCTCATTTTGACTGTGTTGATGTGTGTGGACCATGATAGTTTGTTGGTGATGTGGAAACCGAGAAACTTGGAAACCAAGGAACTTGAAGTTCTTGACCTGTTCCACAACAGGCCCGTCGATGTGGATGGTGCCGTGCTCAGCCCTCCGTTTCCTGTAGTCCACAATCAGCTCCTTTGTCTTGCTGACGTTGAGGGAGAGGTTGTTGTCCTGGCAACACAATGCCAGGTCTCTGACCTCTTCCCTGTAGGCTGTCTCATCGTTGTTGTACAACATGAAAATATTGTCTCATTTACATTGTGTTGATTATTGCAGAGAGGGGATTCTTTCTCAAAAACAGAGTAAAGATGGCCTCAAGATGGAGCCCTATAGAGGACAAAGTAACTAGGCTAATGCACATCGCAGCTGCTCCAAGGATTTGAACAGTTTTGACTCCCAACAGCAGCAGCTCACTTTGAGCAGGCCAAGACCCTTTCGCAAACACAAGTAAATTAGAGGCAAATGATTGTGTTCTTCAGGCCAGTCCTAGCAGTTCTGCTGCCACCCTAGGCCAGATCAACATATGCCGCCCCTGTGTCATGTACAGTATAAAGATTTGGAATGGATTGATAGATTAGAGTAGAGTAATGAAATGTATCATGCACAATTGATGCATTTCAGTTGAGCTTATTCAGTAGCACTTGGAAACTAAACATTGTTGCCAACTATTCATATCGGATAGTTACATTGTTGCAATCACTAGGCAATCAACTGCCTATAGTAGGACACAGAGTTGTTATCAATAAGCCACATATATCACACATGACACTAGTCACGACCCCACAATAGTTCAAATGACAATAAACATGTATTATCAACCAGTAGAACTGTAAAAAGAGTGAGATATAATTTGTACTTTCATAAATGCATGCGCTGGATCAGTGTAAAATAATCTTTCTCTCAATGAACCAGCCTTAACCGATTTTGTTTATTTACATATCGAATTTGATTGTCAAACATCAGTTTGATAATTTCTTCATTTTGTCGCTGCCTAGTGTCCTCTTTCCAGTCCTATGGTGCTGAATGGGGAGTGGGACGGGCCAGTCCAGTCATGGTTAGAAAGGTTCCAGCTTTTGTCAAATTAACTAAATATATTTTTTGCATTTTAGCTAACTGTAATCATTTTCCTAACCTTAACCTAATTCTACTAACCTGCTATGTTAATTACCATAACCTGCTGTGTAAGTTCTACCCTGCTATGTTAATTACCATAACCTGCTGTGTAAGTTCTACCCTGCTATGTTAATTACCATAACCTGCTGTGTAAGTACTAACCTGCTATGTTAATTACCATAACCTGCTGTGTAAGTTCTACCCTGCTATGTTAATTACCATAACCTGCTGTGTAAGTTCTACCCTGCTATGTTAATTACCATAACCTGCTGTGTAAGTACTAACTTGCTATGTTAATAACCATAACCTGCTGTGTAAGTTCTACCCTGCTATGTTAATTACCATAACCTGCTGTGTAAGTTCTACCCTGCTATGTTAATTACCATAACCTGCTGTGTAAGTACTAACCTGCTATGTTAATTACCATAACCTGCTGTGTAAGTACTAACCTGCTATGTTAATTACCATAACCTGCTGTGTAAGTACTAACCTGCTATGTTAATTACCATAACCTGCTGTGTAAGTTCTACCCTGCTATGTTAATTACCATAACCTGCTGTGTAAGTTCTACCCTGCTATGTTAATTACCATAACCTGCTGTGTAAGTTCTACCCTGCTATGTTAATTACCATAACCTGCTGTGTAAGTACTAACCTGCTATGTTAATTACCATAACCTGCTGTGTAAGTTCTAACCTGCTATGTTAATTACCATAACCTGCTGTGTAAGTACTAACCTGCTATGTTAATTACCATAACCTGCTGTGTAAGTTCTAACCTGCTATGTTAATTACCATAACCTGCTGTGTAAGTTCTAACCTGCTATGTTAATTACCATAACCTGCTGTGTAAGTTCTAACCTGCTATGTTAATTACCATAACCTGCTGTGTAAGTACTAACCTGCTATGTTAATTACCATAACCTGCTGTGTAAGTACTAACCTGCTATGTTAATTACCATAACCTGCTGTGTAAGTTCTAACCTGCTATGTTAATTACCATAACCTGCTGTGTAAGTTCTACCCTGCTATGTTAATTACCATAACCTGCTGTGTAAGTTCTACCCTGCTATGTTAATTACCATAACCTGCTGTGTAAGTACTAACCTGCTATGTTAATTACCATAACCTGCTGTGTAAGTACTAACATGCTATGTTAATTACCATAACCTGCTGTGTAAGTTCTAACCTGCTATGTTAATTACCATAACCTGCTGTGTAAGTTCTAACCTGCTATGTTAATTACCATAACCTGCTGTGTAAGTACTAACCTGCTATGTTAATTACCATAACCTGCTGTGTAAGTACTAACCTGCTATGTTAATTACCACAACCTGCTGTGTAAGTACTAACATGCTATGTTAATTACCATAACCTGCTGTGTAAGTACTAACCTGCTATGTTAATTACCATAATCTGCTGTGTAAGTTCTAACCTGCTATGTTAATTACCATAACCTGCTGTGTAAGTACTAACCTGCTATGTTAATTACCATAACCTGCTGTGTAAGTTCTAACCTGCTATGTTAATTACCATAACCTGCTGTGTAAGTACTAACCTGCTATGTTAATTACCATAACCTGCTGTGTAAGTACTAACCTGCTATGTTAATTACCATAACCTGCTGTGTAAGTACTAACCTGCTATGTTAATTACCATAACCTGCTGTGTAAGTACTAACCTGCTATGTTAATTACCATAACCTGCTGTGTAAGTACTAACCTGCTATGTTAATTACCATAACCTGCTGTGTAAGTTCTAACCTGCTAGTAAAAATTCCAAACAAAAATCTGGATCCTTTCTAGCCATGACCGGCCGGCCCTGGTCTTCGTAGACGGCCATGTTTTGTTATTTATTGGGCCCAATTAAAATGTTTATGCCTAAGCTAAATTAAATTAGAGAAGCCTAGATTGTTTTTGAAAACAGCTGTGTCTTGTTATTTATTAATTTAAATGTTCATACAAGTAGCCTAAAGGACAGGTGATTTGCAAATAATGGTATACTAATATTATATTTTGAAGTTGTGTTTTATTATCGTGTAGGCGACTTGCTCTTCTAGGCTTAATGTTTTTTTCTTTTTTTAAATGATATTCATGATATTCATATTCATGATTTATAGCAGGAATGAAGCAATGTTTTGCTTTTCAATAAAACCTGGCATGTTGTTATAAGAACATTGTTCTACTTTATATTTTTACAATTTTACAGGCTAATTTCTCATTTCTATTCTGTTCAAATGAATGACAATAATCTAAATGGTATTTTGAGCAGCGTGGGTGGACACCCCAATGCATATGGATGTCTGGTAATTAAACATTGCCGGTCACGTTAAATGTTGCCGGTCACGTTGTCCAGCGCCAAAGTCAACTTTACCACGGTCGCACACCAGCAGGCCGAAGCTAATTGGCAGAATAATTTGGCGAACTTTTCCCACCTGCGAACACACACAAGAGACACCGACATCAAACCACACCCCAAAACCAACTCAAGTTTGAATTCAGTCATGGCCGCTAGCATTTCTTAATGAACCAAATCTAACATGAGGCCAAATCAGGAAGTGCAGTCAGCCTTTAATTGAGACTTAATTGTTTTGGGAGGCTCTTCTGTAACTGTTCTGATGCACCACTAGTTTCACAAGGCAGTGGAATACTCTGGAGAATTGACCTTTGTCTCAGTGCAGTACAAACATGATTTTTCCTCAGACACACAAACTTGAGCTGTTTAGAGAAAAGCAACATTGTTTTTCTGTGAGCTACTGGAATCTGGTTACGTCCTGTCTAGTCCCATCCTTCTTCCTCCATGGGGCCAGTAGGACTGATGTTTCCCCTTTTCCACTGTGTCCACAGGTAGAATGTAAGAAGGCCCAGCCCAAGGAGGTGATGTTCCCACCAGGCACGCGAGGGAGGGCCAGGGGCCTGCCCTACACCATGGACGCCTTCATGCTGGGGATGGGCATGCTGAGTGAGTATGGACCAACACTACTCCAGCACAGTCCAGCACGTTACTCAGTCCCACACGGTAACGCACTCCCTAACACTCACTCTCCAACAGGTGTGCTATGGTAAAGGTCTCCATAGATGAATTGGCCAAACCATTGGTTTTTGGATTGCTAGACCTTATGGTATTAGATGGAAACCAATGTGCTGGTGATATAAATGGAGTCTAACTAATGTATTGGTGAGATAGAGAAAAGGGTACTCAGATTAACCGGGTGATGCTCCTCATTGAGCTATTCCAAGGTGTGCCGTGCCTGTGGCCACAAGTGGTCTATTTTTCTGGCTCTGGTGAGTCCCAGGTGGCCCTGGGCGTAGGGAGCAGGGCACCACATTATCAGGATAATTTAAGAGGAAAATTGGGGTAATGTAAAATTATGGATTCATCATTCTGTCTGTGTAACCCCTGCAGTGGGTAATGACGGGGACACGGAGGGGTGTCATGGGGGGGGGGGCATCATCTGTAGGGAGCCAACTCTAGCTCTTTCTCTTCAGTCCTCCTCCTCTCCCTCATCACCATTCAGCTCCCCATCCCTCCCTCTCTCTCTCTCTCCCTCTCTCTCTCTCTCTCTCTCTCTCTCTCTCTCTCTCTCTCTCTCTCTCTCTCTCTCTATATATATATATATATATATATATTCCTCACCTCTCAGCGGGGTTGCTGAGGGCATGACACTGATATCAGACTGATTTTACTGATGGTAAAAGTGAAGGTAACACCCCGTAAGTGGTTCTGTCAGCACCGTAGTTCCCCATCCAGATTTCTTCAGTTTGAACTATTAAACAAGCGCAGTGAACTTTTCAGAACTTATTACGGATCAATGCGTCACTGTGGAGGAGGGGGAAAACAGTGTGCTCCGGAGGGAGAAGTGGGGCTGAGGAGGCGGGGAAAACAGTGTGCTCTGGAGGGAGAAGTGAGGCTGAGGAGGCGGGGAAAACAGTGTGCTCTGGAGGGAGAAGTGAGGCTGAGGAGGCGGGGAGTGCTCATGTGAGAATATTAACTGCCAACTTATTTGGAGACACTCTTATCTAAATGAAATTGGAAAAAGCAGGACAGCGAAACATTCCTTTGTATAATTTGCATTTGGAAGAACCCCAGAGCCGGCCTCATTATTTAACTGTAAGGTTCTTATACGCCAAATCTCATTAAATCCGGTCCCTAGTTCCTTTGTTTACTGCACCTAATCTAGCTATTTATCTTTATTGTGTTGTGCCCGATGTATGTTTGCTGAAATTAATACACATTTGAACCTGGGCGAAGTATGGGTGTACCAGATGGATAATTGATTTTAAAGTGAATCAGAACTGTTGAACCATAAAATAGGTACATTAGCATGCATATTAATAACGCAAATAAGAGGGCCTGGAAGCAGCCCCGGGGCCAGATCCACTGACAGCCTTTATTTACAGCCTTTATTTACTGAGATGGCGGGCGGCGGAGACGCTAGGTTCAACACGCCAGAGTAATGAGTTCTCCCCCTTCTTCTCCTCTACTCCTTCTCTTCTCCTCCCTCTTTTTGTCTTCTGTCTTCTCAGACTCAGATCCCCCTGGTTAAAAACCCCTTTGTGTGTTTATGTACAGATGCCACATCTTAATTAGACCTAGTTTCACACAGCAGGAAAATAATACTGTAGCAACAGGAAATGTGAATTGTTATGTGGATTAGAATTAATGGACATTTTTCTTAGTGGTAGCTACATTTTTTGTTAGGGCAAATCAAGTCTGACATTTTAAAGTGGAATTTACACACGTTAGAAGCATTTTTAAATCATAAATATTAGGGATGCATGATATAATGACATAACGGCACCACATATAATTTAGCGCTACACGTGCAGCACAGCATTCCTAACCTAGCCCACAATGTCTGCTGTGTGGATCAAGCAGTCAACAAGTCGAGCAGTCATTTGAAAGAGTTTCAAAGGTGAAATCTATTAATGCCAAGATAATTTATTGGCCTTGACAATCAACTGTTCTCTGTCGTGGGTTATGTTGGCTTTCGCCGACTGGTCGAGCACTGGTACAGACTACCAAGGGCGCTATTTTTTAGATGTTGCCCTACCGGAGTTACACAGTAATAGCGTCACAGCTATTAGCTTCACAACTGACATTTGGGCCAGCGATATCAGCCCCATGAGCATGCTGAGTCTGACAGCACAGTGGGTCATTGAGGATTTCGTACTGAGGGAAGTCGTATTGCATGCTCATGAATGTGCTGGTTGTCATACCGCTGATGCCATTTCAATGGCATTTGAGAACATGTTTGAAACTTGGAAACATGAACACACTAGCTAGCTCCATTCAAACAACTGACTCGAGAAATAAGCTCATCAACTGCGCCTGCAGCAGACGTGATACCCTCTGTCATGGCATTGAAACGCCTGCTCAACAAAACTGCCGACACAGGCTGTGAACAAGCGATTCGGTGGCACTCTCTCTTTACTGTGTCGACATCATGCTTGATGCAGGACCGCTACATCGATGCAGACAGGAAGAGAGGCCACGGACAGACAAAGCTGAAACTTCGTTGCTTGACATGTATGATGAAATCCTGGTTGAGAATGAAACGACTGAACAAATGAACAATGAAACAGCACAGCAAGTAAGTGAAAGAAATAGGTTTTGTTTATGTTTTACTGGTAATGGGGAAATACGTAACTGTCAACAAAATAACATTTTGGTCAGTGTGGTGTGTGTGTGTAACCTTTATTTAACTAGGCAAGTCAGTTAAGAACAAATTCTTATTTACAATGACGGCCTACGCCAACCAAACCCGGACGACGCTGGGCCAATTGTGCGCTGCCCTATGGGACTCCCAATCACGGCCGGATGTGATACAGCCTGGATTCAAATCAGGGACTGTAGTGACGCCTCCTGCACTGAGATGCAGTGCCTTAGACCACTGCGTCCATGTGTGTGTGTTAACTATTTAACTGTACTAGAATGCTTGAAAGGCCGCAAACATTTTTAATATCAGTTATTGGTATAATTTTTTGGGGCAAGGACAATATCGGATATACTACACGTTTCCATTTCCTGATGTGCAGGAAAATTACTGCAACAACAGGATGATCAAATTAAGATACAGCATCTGTACGTGCGTAAATGCTTGCCCCCGCACTTCTTAACAATGACACATTGCACATACACACATGTAGGCTGCTGATTGGGGTGACTGAATACAGTTGAAGTCGGAAGTTGACATACACTTAGGTTGGAGTCATTAAAACTCGTTTTTCAACCACTCCACAAATGGTTGGCCGCTCAGCAAGGAAGAAGCCACAGCTCTAAAACCGCCATAAAAAAGCCAGACTACGGTTTGCAACTGCACATAGGGACAAAGATCGTAATTTTTGGAGAAATATCCTCTGGACTGATGAAACAAAAATAGAGCTCTTTGGCCATAATGACCATCGTTATGTTTGTAGGAAAAAGGGGGAGGCTTGCAAGCCAAAGAACACCATCCCAACCGTGAAGCACGGGGGTGGCAGCATCATGTTGTGGGGGTGCTTTGCTGCAGGAGGGACTGGTGCACTTCACAAAATAGATGGCATTATGAGGTAGGAAAATTATGTGGATATACTGAAGCAACATCTCAAGACATCAGTCAGGAAGTTAAAGCTTGGTCGCAAATGGGTCATCCAAATGGACAATGACCCCAAGCATACTTCCAAAGTTGTGGCAAAATGGCTAAAGGACAACCAAGTCAAGGTATTGGAGTGGCCATCACAAAGCCCTGACCTCAGTCCCATAGAAAATCTGTGGGCAGAACTGAAAAAGCGTGTGCGAGCACGGAGGCCTTACAAACCTGACTCCGTTACACCAGCTGTCAGGAGGAATGGGCCAAAATTCACCCAACTTATTGTGGGAAACCTGAAACGTTTGACCCAATTTAACCAATTTAAAGGCAATGCTACCAAATACTAATATAGTGTAGGTAAACTTCTGACCCACTGGGAATGTGATGAAAGAAATAAAAGCTGAAATAAATAATTCTCTCTAATATTATTCTGACATTTCACATTCTTAAAATGAAGTGGTGATGCTAACTGACCTAAAACATTGAATTTTTACTGGGATTAGTTTAAATGTATTTGGTTAAGGTGTATGTCAACTTTCGACTTCAACTCTATGAACACTGGAGTGTGTGTATGAGAGTGTGTGAGTAAGGTTTTCTTTCTTTCTGTCTATGGGCACATGGCTGTGGCTGCTCTGTATGCTCCTGATGTGCTGTAGCCCTCCCCCATGTCCTGCGCCAGCGGCCCCAGTGTCAACAGAACGCCACAGAACAGTATTCACGCCATGCCCTTTAAATACCAGCTCCTGACCCCCCACTCCCGGCATGTAGATGTGCCTTATTTAACTCTCTGCTGGGATAGTCAGCACACAGTTACCTACCTACCGCACTGCAGCAGGAGGCCCAGGTCAAACACAGACACACACACACTGGCTAAAATATCTTAGCTATTCCCTTTTAGGGCTTTTACCGAACTCCATGTGGTTGGTTCAATCACTATTTTTTGGTGATGGTGTTTTCTACATGCACAGTCTAAATCAGAGGTCTCCAACCTTTTCTAGCATAAGAGCTACTTCAAAAAATATTTTATGTTGCGAGCTACTCATTTTCTTTCTACCTTTCAAATAGGAACATTCTTCTCCTCTCCCCTGCAACTCTTCCCCAGGTTCTTAGTGTACAAGAGAAAGTAGTACACTGTTTTCTGTCAGTATACATGTTAAAAATAATGGTTCATAAATAACTCTAAGGGGGCCCCTATAAAAATATAAATTTTTGCCCTGTTTTATATTTTGCCAAATTATGTTCTCGATTACACATTTTCCTGGGTTTAGATTTAGTTTTGTTTTTCAGTCTTAAAATTTGAATTGTTCATAGATAATGATATGTGATGTTCTGAGTCCATTTCAATGCTTAAATAACATCAGAATATGTATATATATTGAGAAGGTTTTGGGGAAAGTACACTAAATTACCAAAAGTTTGCGGATACCTGCTCATTGAACATATCATTCCAAAATCATGGACATTAATATGGAGTTTGTTCCTCTTTGCTGCTACAACATTCTCCACTCTTCTGAGAAGGCGTTCCACTTGATGTTGGATCATTTCTGCGGGGATTTAATTCCATTCAGCCACAAGAGCATTAGCGAGGTAGGGAACTGATGTTGAGCAATTAGACCTGGCTCGCAGTTGGCGTTCCAATTCATCCCAAAGGTGTTCGGTGGGGTTGAGGTCAGGGCTCTGTTCAGGCCAGTCAAGTTCTTCCACGCCGATCTCGACAAACCATTTCTGTACGGACTTCCCTTTGTGCACAGGGGCATTGTCATGCTGAAACAGGAAAGGGCCTTCACCAAACTGTTGCCTTGAAGTTGGAAGCACAGAATCGTCTACAATGTCATTGTATGCTGTAGCGTTAAGACTTCCCTTCACTGGAACCCAATAAAAACATTCTCCTGGCATCTGGACTGCCAGATGGTGAAGCGTGATTCAGCATTCCAGAGAACGCGTATCCACTGCTCCAGAGTTTAATGGCGGCGAGCTATGCACCACTCCTGTCGATGCTTGGCATTGGGCATGGTGATTTTAGGCTTGTGTGTGCTGCTCCGGCATGGAAACCCATTTCATGAAGGTCCTGACAAACAGTTATTGTGCTTTGGAAGTATGCTTGGGCTAATTGTCCAATTAGAAGACCCATTTGCGACCAAGCTTTAACTTCCTGACTGATGTCTTGAGATGTTGCTTCAATATATCCATATAATTTTCCCTACCTCATGATGCCATCTATTTTGTGAAGTGCACCAGTCCCTCCTGCAGCAAAGCACCCTCACAACATGATGCTGCCACCCCTGTGCTTCACAGTTGGGATGGTGTTCTTTGGCTTGCGAGCCTCCCCCTTTTTCCTCCAAACATAAAAAAAGTACGATCTTTGTCCCCATGTGCAGTTGCAAACTGTAGTCTGGCTTTTTTATGGCAGTTTTGGAGGAAGTGGCTTCTTCCTTGCTGAGCGGCCTTACTGTTTATGTCGATATAGGACTCTTTTTACTGTAGATATAGATACTTTTGTACCGGCTGCGTGGTCTCATGGTGTTTATACTTGCATACTATTGTTTGTACAGATGAACGTGGTACCTTAAGGTGTTTGGAAATTGCTCCCAAGGATGAACCAGACTTGTGGAGGTCTACAACTTTTTTTCTGAGGTCTTGGCTGATTTATTTTGATTTTCCCATGATGTCAAGCAAAGAGGCACAGAGTTTGAAGGTAGGCCTCGAAATACATCCACATTTACATCTCCAATGGACTCAAATGATGTCAATTAGCCTAACATTATAAGTGAAATAATGTGTCTGTAAACAATTGCTGGGAACATTGCTTGTGTCATGCACAAAGTAGATGTCCTAACCGACTTGCCAAAACTATAGTTTGTTTGTTAAAAAGACATTTGTGGAGTGGTTGAAAAACAAGTTTTAATGACTCCAACCCAAGTGTATGTAAATTTCCGACTTCAACTGTGCATAGTGTATTTCTGTCAACCCAGAAGATGGTATCACACCAACTGGCTACACACAGAGTGATAGACAAGCTCGCGCACCACACAGACAGGGGCAATATTACTGGAAATTAATTGGCAGATATTGTGTTAGATTTGTCTTTTTAAGCCAATAGTGGCTATCCAGGGGTGGGATAATAGCTGGGAGCTTGCAGTGTCTGATACTTGTGAGATTTGTTTATGACCGTTTGCGGTGGAACAATGCATGTACTTTCAGAATTGTTTGGCGAGCTACTAACCTGTTGGAGACCCCTGGTCTAAATGCTAAAGTTGACAGTCAAACAGCAATGTGTGGTTTATCGTTGTGGTCATGGTGGTAATGATGCCGTCTCTTCCAATGATCACATCATTGCCAAATTCACAGTGATCTGGTGATGTGTTTTCTCATCAGTCCCCAAGAGGAAGGCTTGGAGCTCGTCTAGCCTCTCCTATTTCATTCCTGCAGGTCAAGTCTCCCCTCATCGCCCTTCAGCCAGAAGCAGCTTCTCACTTGGTCAGGATTAAATTGAACTTTGTCATGGGCAGCAAAAGGCTGATTGGATATTTATTACCCAGACAGACATGTTTCTTTCCCCTGGAAGTGGAAGAGCTGGCCTCTGAGCTGTCCTCTGTCTCTGTACCAACAGCCCTGGTCTGGTCTAGGGTGACGCTGAGATAACAGCAATCATCACAATCATACAGTATTAATGTACCTCCAGAGAAATTATGCTGATACATCCCCCTTAGTATTTGTGCACCTTTTTTTTGTAACTCCAAGAAGAGATCATTGCCAACAACTATATGTATTGGTAATGTTTCGCTGGGGAAAGCAAACAGAAAGTGCCGGTGACTGTACTGCAGAAAGTTAGTTGCAGTGTATGCTCACTAGAGAGAGCAAATCTGTTTGAAATAATGGACACTTTCACAGGGAACAGCAGACTAGTTTATCAAGTTATTACTCTCTGATAACCTTATTAAAGTAGAAGAATATCTGCAGTGAAACAGGCTTTTCCTGGTATTTTCTGTTTAATACTATCATGTGTGTGTTCTCTGTACATTTACCAGTGGACTCTGGTAATTTGCTCCTGGCCTGAGGGAATCCCTTTTTACTGGCTAATTCAGTCAAAGTTTTGGCCGGAGATGATAACAGCTTTTTATGACAGATAAAGGCTTTGAAATATTCTCACAAACAGTGTGTTTGTGTGATGATCAAACAGATTTTTCTTGATCTGTGATTCGATCATACCTTAGTGTGGATGATAATCAGTCATACTCACTCACTCACTTACTCACCTGTTCACACTCTCAAATGTCTCAGTATACAGAGGAATACACACACACACACACACACACACACACACACACACACACACACACACACACACTCTCTGCCCAAACACACACTCTGTTTCTCAATATGTTCCCCCAGCTGCTGCTGTTTGAAACC
>NC_048576.1:25659562-25672062 GCF_013265735.2 Oncorhynchus mykiss
CTGACAGTGGCCCCTTTGAAGCAGGGCAGTGTAACACTATTACAGTATAAATGGTATTCCAGAGCAAATTTTTCGTCTAAAATGTCAGTAACAGCCTGTGTAATGAAGCACTGAAAACTATGGACGCCCATCCCCCCCGCCTCCAAAACATGTCATGTGGATCATACAAATATAGATGTTTTTCATTTGTAAAGGTGGCACCACAGGTCCCAGAGTGGTGGGGGGGGAGTGTTTTCCTGGTGTCCAGAGTTTTTCCTGATCTGGTAGTAGGCTAACCTAACCAACTCTGGACGCTAGCTGTAGAGTATGATATAGTAATAAATCAGCTGTAATTTTTTTTTTAAATGGGCTATAAAATGGGCTATAATATGGGCTATGATGTGGGCTATGAGGTGGCCTATGATGTGGGCTATGATAAGGGCTATGATGGGATCAAATTATCACGTCATATAAAATTTTAAAAACTCTTGGCCCTAGGGAGGAAGAAAACATTAAAACCCTACACAGACAGAGACAACAACTCCGATTGGACAAAAACTAAGAAAAAAATGAAAAGGTCTGAGCTGGCTGTATGCAGGTTGCATGGTGTAGGCCTTTGCATCTGTAATTTAAAGATTCTTATACAGTATGCCATCACTATTGTGTTTATCGATTCATTCCAGTCAGTGGTTTTGTATTAAAAAGGCCTAGGTAGACTAGCCATTCAAAGTGTAAATATTACCAAAAGGTATGAATAAAAGGTATAAAATCACAGGCCCATGGGAAACCTGTCTCCTGGTATCTGTAGGGCTGGGGTAGAAAGCCATGGCACCCACCCAGCCTGAGATATTTGGACACTGATGTTACAGTGCAGGTCTCTGATCAGTAGACTGGCTCAGTGGAGAGATGGGAGATGACGGGATGGGGAGGCTGGTAAAAGAGCAGGTGCAGTGTGTTTCCCCTCCCCCGCTGATCAGAGAGAGGAGGAAGAGGAGGGCACTGCGACCGTGATCGACGAAGCGTCAGGCAGACAGAGCGATGGTGGAGAGTTAACTTTTCACTCCCAGCTAATCCCTCCCTGTAAAATGATCCTCTCCTCCTGCCTCTACCACCACCACACACAGTGTATTCCTCTTCCAGGCAGCCCTCACCCAGCCGCACGTCTCTCATATTGTCAATGACCTTGATGTAGAACATGGAAGGTGAAAGCACATTTGCTCGGTCCTTGTAGCTTTCAGGGATTTGCAGTAATCTCGGTTGCTTGGGAGGTTAAAAATTGACTTTGGTCAATGGAGTGGAACTCATTTTGTTTGAAGCGCCCGCTGTAAGCCAGAGAGGGAAGAGGGGGGATATAGAGGATGTTGCATATGGCTGCATGTAGGCCACTGGCGCTCATTTGATTAATATCTATGTTGTTTCTGGATCTACTGTCTGAGTGGTTTTATGGTGTCGTTAGTATTGAGTCATAGATTTTTTTTAAATATGTTTTTTTGTTGTCAGTATTTGATTATGTATGGACTGGCTTAGTGCTGGTGGCTTTGTGGTTTAGGATGGTATTTGACCTCTATTGTGACTGTGAAGCTTTTCACCTCCACTGTGATAGCTTTAGCAGGATCAGACATGCAATTAAGGGTTTGATGGAATAGGCACGCTACTGCTTTAGTTACAGTGCAATGTGTCTGCTAGTGGACTCTCCCTCTCTCTCTTGCTCACATAGAACCAAACACACACATTTGGCTCTCTGACACCTATATCAACTGTATTGGTTCAGAGATTCTCTGGCTCTTTCACACACATCTACAATCTCACTGTGGTGTGTGAGGAGCAGTTTTGTGGCCGAGGGTATTTTTTTGCTGTGCGTTTCCTGGCCTTGTCACCACATTCTGCTGTTGTCATATATGTCAGCCGTGTCAGCTCTGTCCGGTGGTAGATAAGAGGAATGGGAACGCAATGTGCTACCGGACCGTCCACCCCCCTCCGTATCTCCACCCCACATCCCACCTCTCCTTCCCTCCACCACATCCATCCACACAGCCTGTCACTCAGAACCCCAGAGCACTGACGTTTTAAGTCTTAAATCAGGAGGAAGCATGTGTCACTATAAACTTGCTCCAACCCAGTAGGGAGTAGATGAAACCTTCAGTAAAGGCAGGGGCTGGACCGGAGAGACAGAGGACCAATCGTGACCAGGGGTCAGGGGTGACAGTTTGTTCCCACCCTGGTTGCCATGGCACCACCTCCTCCAACCTGATCCCCATCATCAAAAGTGATGAGAGAGGAAATACCACCCGCCTCATCCTCCTTTCTTTCTCTGTTTTATTCAAGCACGCCGAAGCATCGTGATGTCATTATGGAAATAAGCCATCTGGAAGAAGTGTTTGGGAATGCAAAGGTGGCACAAGTTATTGTGTTCTCCTGCGTAGATGTCTCTCCCTTTTCAAAGATGAGGATTCTTCTGACTTTCATTTCAGCGAGGGCTGTTGTTTGAAGCCCTGGGCGTGTATTGATGTAGGCATATACACACACACACAATCATAAAGATGCAGCATGTCAAGGTCGTAGCGATGTAGGGGATTCTGTGGAAATAAACCAGCGGCCTTCACTCCTTCTTCTGGCAAACGTAGGCATGCATACAGGCGCATGCACAGAAACACACACACAGAGTACCTCGGTCACACGCCACATACACACACGGTCATATCAGATATCTATCAAACATCAAACATAGCCATGCATAATGTATGTACAATTAAATGCACACACACACACACATTCACAAACAAATGCCTCCACACACCATGACCCCAGGCCAGTGTTCTCATTAAAAGGACTTCATACCCTGAATTGTGATGTGGATAGAGATGGTGGATGAGGGTGTTAAATGCAGATCCATACTAATGGTACTGATGAAACACCTCACCATCGCCACCTACTCAGCCGTCCGTTCCACACAGCTATTTACTACATCTGGATCCCTTAGTAAATGTGTTTGTGCATACCTGGATCCCTTAGTAAATGTGTTTGTGCATACCTTGTGAAAGGAGACAAGGGGAGGAAAGGAAAGGAGAAAATAAAAGAGATGTGGAGAAGAATAGAGAGGAGGAGAAAGGAGTGCTGGAGTGACTGAACTCTGTCCCAGGCGAGTGCTCCCAGGGGCCACCGAGAGGGAGGAAGGGAGTGGAGTCTAGAGAGTGGATGGTCTGTATGTAAGCAGATGGGCCGCCTGACGCCACACTGACTCATAGATTGTCTCTAATTGAAAAGGCTGCTGATTAATCCAATGGGTGTGTGGAAGCAGGGGCCCTCTACGAGTCACAGGTCTTAAAATAGGGCCTGACGAGGGTGATCATCTGCACACTCACACAGCACTTCTCTTTGGCCCATGGCTCTGTCATCACTAACTTCTGCAGGTCTGACGTCAAGTCGGCAGCGCTGTGTCACAGGCTATGTAGCTTTGTGTAGCCATGCAGGCCGGTCCTAGATCAGCTTTACTGCTCACTATCATTATATGTAGACCCAGAGCAGGCCTTGCAGGCTGGTCCCAGGTCAGCTCTACAGCTTTACCTGTATCTCTCCTCTCTCTGTCAACGCATACTGATGTCAGACCCTAGTGCAGTGTGCTGTTGGCTGTCCTAGCAGGGCTCTGCAGGCTGTGTGTCTATACAGAGCCACACAGGATCTAATGCCCAGTGTGTAGGTGGGATGGGAGTAGGGCTGTTGTGCCCTTCTCCCTGAGTGTGCAGTACAATGGCTCTCAGTCACGTGATCGGGTCTTTCTCACAGGCTACAAGTCGGACACATTGGGGACACAACTGCGCGTGTCCTTATCCAATTCCAAGGTGCATATTGAAGATATTGGAAGAACTGTTCACATTTACTTTTCATCAGCCAACAAGATGAGTAGGCCTAAGGAACAGCAAAAGCACTAGCCTATGTCAATCTACTCTCCCCCATAGTACAGAGGTCAACCTATTCTATTCTGTGGGAGAAATAAATATTCCAAACATAGTCTGGGACAGTTGTTGGATACGATTGATTCCAAATTAATACAACCACTAACATCAAAAATATTTGACACAGCAGATCAGAGCGTTTAGCTTTAAATGTTGCTGTACTATTAGGCTGTTTCTTCACATCATAAGAGCAGCAGTGCAGACATGTTAGTAAGCTGTTCCATTACAGGAAAACACCATTATCAGAAGTGACCGCAAATGCCATTATCCATGTAATGCTTTTATTATAAAAGTGAATTTTTATGGATAATATTATCTTCCCCGAAGTTGAAACTCAAGGGCTGCTTATGTGTGCCAGTTAGGCTCTACACCCCTTGTAAAGCAGATTAATGTGCTTCATTTTAAGAAGTTATTTGTCCACTTTAGTTGTGATACAAACCTTATTAAAACATAGGCCTGTGGGCTAGGCTACATGAGGTGTGATACAAACCTTATTAAAACATATGCTACATGAGGACTATGATTTGAACAAGTCGCAAAAAAAGACATTGTTTCTTATGCCGGGCATCATTCACAAGTGATAATATATCATTCGCAAGTGATAGGCTAACATTGTCACCCATCAGACTATTCTTGATTTAATCTTGTCTTTACATATACAGCTGAAGTCGGAAGTTTACATACACTTAGGTTGGAGTCATTAAAACTCGTTTTTCAACCACTCCACAAATCTCTTCTTAATAAACTATAGTTTTGGCAAGTCGGTTAGGACATCTACTTTGTGCATGACACAAGTCATTTTTCCAACAATTGTTTACAGACAGATTATTTCACTTATAATTCACTGTATCACAATTCTAGTGGGTCAGAAGTTTACATACACTAAGTTGACTGTGCCTTTAAACAGTTTGAAAAAATCCAGAAAATTATGTCATGGCTTTAGAAGCTTCTAATAGGCTAACTGACATCATTTGAGTCAGTTGGAGGTGTACCTGTGGATGTATTTCAAGGCCTACCTTCAAACTCAGTGCCTCTTTGCTTGACATCATGGGAAAATCAAAAGAAATCAGCCAAGACCCCAGAAAAATAATTGTAGACCTCCACAAGTCTGGTTCATCCTTGGGAGCAATTTCCAAATGCCTGAAGGTACCACTTTCATCTGTACAAACAATAGTACGCAAGTAGTACGCAACACTCCTTCCGTGGCCTCCAACTGCTCTTAAACGCTAGTAAAACCAAATGCATGCTTTTCAACCGTTCACTACGCCCGACTAGCATCACCACCCTGGATGGTCCCGACCTAGAAAATGTAGACATCTGTAAGTACCTAGGTGTCTGGCTAGACTGCAAACTCTCCTTCCAGACTCATATCAAACATTTCCAATCCAAAATCAAATCTAGAGTTGGCTTTCTATTTCGCAACAAAGCCTCCTTCACTCACGCCGCAAAACTTACCCTAGTTAAACTGACTATCCTACCGATCCTCGACTTCGACGATGTCATCTACAAAATAGCTTCTAATAGTCTACTCAGCAAACTGGATGCAGTTTATCACAGTGCCATCCGTTTTGTTACTAAAGCACCTTATACCACCCACCACTGCGACCTGTATGCTCTAGTCGGCTGGCCCTCGCTACATGTTCGTCGCCAGACCCACTGGCTCCAGGTCATCTACAAGTCTATGCTAGGTAAAGCTCTGCCTTATCTCAGTTCACGCGCTCCAGCAGGTGTATCTCACTGATCATCCCTAAAGCCAAAACCTCATTTGGCCGCCTTTCCTTCCAGTTCTCTGCTGCCTGCGACTGGAACGAATTGCAAAAATCTCTGAAGTTGGAGACTTTTATCTCCCTCACCAACTTTAAACATCTGCTATCTGAGCAGCTAACCGATCACTGCAGCTGTACATAGTCCATCTGTAAATAGCCCACCCAATTTACCTACCTCATCCCATACTGTTTTTTATTTTATTTACTTTCTGCTCTTTTGCACACCAGTATCTCTACCTGCACATGTTCATCTGATCATTTATCACTCCAGTGTTAATCTGCTAAATTGTAATTATTCGCCTACCTCCTCATGCCTTTTGCACACAATGTAAATAGATTATTTTTTTCTACTATATTATTGACTTGTTTATTGTTTACTCCATGTGTAATTCTGTGTTTTTGTCTGTTCCCACTGCTATGCTTTATCTTGGCCAGGTCGCAGTTGCAAATGAGAACTTGTTCTCAACTAGCCTACCTGGTGAAATAAAAAATAAATAAATAAATAAACACCATGGGACCACGCAGCCGTCATACCGCTCAGGGAGGAGACGTGTTCTGTCTCCTAGAGATGAACGTACTTTGGTGCGAAAAGTGCAAATCAATTCCTGAACAACAGCAAAGGACCTTGTGAAGATCCTGGAGGAAACAGGTACAAACGCATCTATATCCACAGTAAAACGAGTCCTATATCGACATAACCTGAAAGTCCGCTCAGCAAGGAAGAAGCCACTGTTCCAAAACCGCCATAAAAAAAGCCAGACTATGGTTTGCAACTGCACATGGGGACAAAAATCGGATTTTTTGGAGAAATGTCCTCTGGTCTGATGAAACAAAAATAGAACTGTTTGGAGGTAAAAGGGGGAGGCTTGCAAGCCGAAGAACACCATACCAACCGTGAAGCACAGGGGTGGCAGCATCATGTTGTGGGGGTGCTTTGCTGCAGGAGGGACTGATGCACTTCACAAAATAGATGGCATCATGAGGAAAGAAAAATTATGTGGATATATTGAAGCAACATCTCAAGACATCAGTCAGGAAGATAAAGCTTGGTCGCAAATGGGTCTTCCAAATGGACAATGACCCCAAGCATATTTCCAAAGTTGTGACAAAATGGTTTAAGGACAACACAGTCAAGGTATTGGGCCCTCTCAAAACCCTGACCTCAATCCTATAGAAAAAATTGTGGGCAGAACTGAAAAAGCGTGTGCGAGCACAGAGGCCTACAAACCTGACCAAGTTACACCATCTCTGTCAGTAGGAATGGGACAAAATTCACCCAACTTATTGTGGGAAGCTTGTGGAAGGCTACCCAAAATGTTTGGCCCAAGTTAACCAATTTAAAGGTAATGCTACCAAATACTAATTGAGTGTATGTAAACTTCTGACCCACTGGGAATGTGATGAAAGAAATGAAAGCTGAAATAAATCATTCCCTCTACTATTATTCTGACATTTCACATTCTTAAAATGAAGTGGTGATGCTAACTGACCTTATACAGGGAATTTTAACTAGGGAGTTTAAATGTATTTGGCTAAGGTGTATGTAAACTTCCAACTTCAACTGTACTAAATTATATTTGTATCAAATTTGTTTTGATTTAGAATGGACCATTATCATGCATCATGCACGAAACAGGGGCAGGGGGAAAAATACATGTCATCTATACACTTAAATAGCGAATGGAGGACTCTTTTCCCGTGGTTCATTTTCCTGCCAGGTAGGTAGGCTATACTCCTGTTGTAAAGATAAGCAATGTGCTTAATATTAGGAAAGTGGAGAAATAAGTATAGTAAGTCTAGCCTATAGAAAGCTCCTCCTAGAAGAGATCCTCCTCTTTTTAGTAGAAGCCATCACTCTGTTTTCTCTTGCAATTGCATAGCCTGTAGAAATCTTGCACAACACAAGCTCATGAGCTCTCAAGAAGTGTTTGATTAGATTTTTGATTGCATTTGCATTGTTGTCAGAGTGATTAGAGGGACAATAGAGTGCTGACTACCTGTCAGTTGGTAGGCTACTGATGACCATCAGCAGCATCAGAGTTTGGAGAAGCCTAATTACCGTGACTAAACAGTCATGTGGAATTTGACTGCCTTCATGACTCGTGACTGCCGGTGTGGCGGTAATATGGTAATAAGGACAACTCAGAGTATGCTATTCTGTTCTTCTGAAATAGACTACATTTTCTTCATATCATGTATCTTTAGACCTGTCTAAAATAAATAATTCATTTATTGTGACGGTGTAGGCTATATTACATGGATTTATTAGACTTAAAATGTAGATGTTCCAAAGGTCAACATCAGTGGCTTGTAGTGGAAGGAGATGCTAAATGTATTTATGTTAATTAACGGTCAATTACCATGAAACCGACAGTTATTTGCTTGACAATCAACGTCTGATAAAATGTTGTGACCGCCACAGCACTAGTTGGGAGGGGAGGAGGAGTGGGCAGCAACGGGGAAGGGAACCGCGGTGTGCCAGTGTCTGTGTACCTGGCTAATTCTCAGTGACAGGCAGGCCGTGTGGTAGGCCCTGGCATGAGCCAGTGGGAGGGGCTACGTTCATCAGCTCCCAGGTCTTAATCCTCAGTGTGAGCTGCAGACAGATCAGCGATGCCGCCAGACAGCAGCGGCACACTGTGGAGCCTGATGTCCCAGCGCCTGGGAGGCAGACAGAGGAGACAGTATTGCTGTTATCCCAGTGTCCTCTATTGAGCCACTGGACTGGAACAGAACCTGCTCTGCCTTTGGCTCCAGACCTACAGGAGAGGAGAGGAGGAGAGCAAGATTTTGATGTTATGAGACTGAGTAGTCTTCTCTTTTTTTCTTCTCATTGACTATCACAGCGTTCTAAACTCAGCAAGTGCCCTCCTCCAGCCTTCACTCCTCTCTTCTTTTCTCTCTACTCCTCCCTCCTGTAGACAGCACTAATGGTTCTCCAGTGCGCTCCAGCCCCACTCCTCCCCTCCCAGTGCATGGCTCAGCAGTAGCACTCATTAACACAACACACTGCCCTCCTCCAGCCCCACTCCTCCCCTCCCAGTGCATGGCTCAGCAGCAGCACTCATTAACACAACACACTGCCCTCCTCCAGCCTTCACTCCTCCCCTCCCAGTGCATGGCTCAGCAGCAGCACTCATTAACACAACACACTGCCCTCCTCCAGCCTTCACTCCTCCCCTCCCAGTGCATGGCTCAGCAGCAGCACTCATTAACACAACACACTGCCCTCCTCCAGCCTTCACTCCTCCCCTCCCAGTGCATGGCTCAGCAGCAGCACTCATTAACACAACACACTGCCCTCCTCCAGCCCCACTCCTCCCCTCCCAGTGCATGGCTCAGCAGCAGCACTCATTAACACAACACACTGCCCTCCTCCAGCCCCACTCCTCCCCTCCCAGTGCATGGCTCAGCAGCAGCACTCATTAACACAACACACTGCCCTCCTCCAGCCTTCACTCCTCCCCTCCCAGTGCATGGCTCAGCAGCAGCACTCATTAACACAACACACTCCCTCCCCTCACTGGACTTTCATTTTGACTCATACTCTGTTTATGACTTCTGCAATCAGTGGCAGGTCGTACAGCAGAACTGCTGTGTAACTCATTGAGTGCTCAGAGCCTGACTGTGCCAAGTACAACCAATGTTGTACTCTCACATTATTAAGAGAACTGTTTCGCCTTGTATTGAATGGCAGTAAAGATGTAATTGTGTATCATAAAACATGGTTTAGGCAGTGGTGAGTGTGTAGTATGCCTGCTATACAGTAGCGCACATACACACTGCTTCCGTCCCATAGATATAGCCACCCATCAGCTAGGGGATTCATCTGAGCTCTGAGTTGTGTTGATGATCTGACACTTGAAGCTACTCTTTCATCTTAGCGTACCTCAGTCCTTTCCCCTCATCCAAATGTCTTATTTCTCCATGTACTGAGAGGACCATTAAAATAACAAATGAAGACTGTTTACTTCAGCATTTTGACTTCCGGCGAAGATGTGGCTAGGAGCAGCAGCTAACTAAAGACGCTGTGTAACTGTATTTTAACTAATTATTCAAAGCCTACTTACACATTTTGTAAACTAATTGTCCCAAGATATCGGTTACATGGAAAAACAACTTAGAATTGCACAAAAGCAGTACCTTTTGAAGAAAAACATTAAAATAGTGTCTCTACCTGCAGCTAACAAGGAAAATTGTGGAGAAGAACAGCCTGATGACCCAGTTCAAAATGAGATTCGCAAAATGAACAAAAATCTCAAAGAGAAAATTGCAAAAGTGGGCGAAGATGAGGCTGAAATAAAACAAACAGTGGGCTCACTGAAAACAAGTGGACACTCTCGACAACAAAGAGAGCGGATATCAATCTTGGAGGACAAGAACCCCCACCTAAATGACACTGTTGAAAAAATGGAAAAAAACATTTTTTTTACTAGGCAAGTCAGTTAAGAACAAATTCTTATTTTCAATGACAGCCTAGGAACATTGGGTTAACTGTCTGTTCAGGGGCAGAACAACAGATGTTTACCTTGTCAGCTCATGGGATCTGAACTTGCAACCTTTTGGTTACAAGTCCACCACTCTAACCACTAGGCTACCCTGCCATCCCAACTATGATCGAAAAACTTAAAGAACGACTTCGATACCAGGAAAATGACAGTCGGGGAATCCCACTTCGGATCAGAGGGGTTCCCGAAATCCACATAAATACGGAGGATTGTGTGAAAGATATTTTACCCAACCTATTTGATAACAACCTGGAGAAAGCCAAAAATGTTAATGTTGGTGAATGTACACCAGTCTCTTACAGGACAAGATGTTTTGTGAATTCCTTAAAACATTACGGTATTCTTTGAAGCAAACAACAATAGTGCGAAACAGGTAAATGTCTGGGAAGCTTTTAAAGCTTACATACCCGGAGAATGATACAACGATCAGCTACTAGAAAATTGATCAACTTGAAGCAGAGCTCAAAACGCTGGATAGGGAATATTGGTCCAATCCTAACAACATTTCTCTGGTAAATCTGATGAAAACCAAATACGAGCTGAATACTTTATTCAGTAAAAAAAACGTAATATTCCCTGTACAGGCTGAAGCATAGATGGTAGGAATCAGGTGAAAAGGCAGAAAAACTGTTGGCCAGTCAATTGGAATGTAGAGAAACAGATCAACAAGTAGGTGGAATCAGAAATAAGACAGGTAAACTGATTAACCATCATAAAGGAATAAACAATATATTTTGAGACTTCTATCAGGAACTTTCTACTTCAGACGGACTTTCGATATGCAGAAAGCAGAGGCATTCTTTCAGATTCTGAACCTTCCTGAACTAACATAGGAAGACAGGAATTGGCTCGACCTCCCTAGTACTTTGGAGGAATTAACCAAAACTATAAGACTGGACCTAGTAAATGCATTTTCAGAGATATCGGGCTATAAAGTAAACTGGACCAAATCTGAAGTAATGTACATTATGAGAAATGACTTCCTCAGCTGGAGGTTTCAATGGGTCCCTAAAAACTTGAGGTTCCTGGGGATAGCTTTAAATCCTGGTCAGAGAACATGATTTCTGAAAACCTTGACCCACTGTTGAACAAAATTCAACTCCAGTATAAGAGCTGGGATAAGCTACAAACCTCATTATGGGGTAGGATACAGGTTATAAATATGGTCTTAGCTCCTAAACTGAATTACATCGTCAGCATGTTACCACCGTCCATATCTGTCTATACTTTTAAATCCATAGACAAAATGATTACTGAGTTTGTTTGGGCCTGTAAAAAGGCCAGGATGAAGATTACAGTGAGATTACAGGCAAAGACTGAGAAGGGAGGATTAAAGCTCCCTAACATGCAATTATATCAAGAAGCCTTTGTAGCTGCCCAAATAGGCTCTCTCTTTTTTGAGAACTCGATATAGGCCAGTTTGGGTGGACATGGAAGAAAACTTAATGCTCCATTCGTGGGCAACAGATTATTTGAGTCAACAAAAGGTGGGACTGCAGAATCCAATAATGTCCCATACTAAAAATATATGGAGGCAGATTCATAAGAGAGCGAGATCTTCACCATTCTTGACAAGCTCTGCTTCGTTATGGAACAGCCCTAAATAGAAAACAGGGAGACACAAGGTTTTCTGGAAAGGTTGGTCTAGAAAGGGGATAAAACATTGGTTGCCTATATCAAGAAAACACTTTTACCTCTTTTGAAGAACTAAGGTCCATGTATCATTTACAGAAACAAGACTTTTGGACATATCTCCAGCTGAGAGATTGTATGTTTAAGGTAGGACATAACAACAACAAATTCCCAGTACATTCCAATGTAAGTGTTAAGATAGAGATCCTTTGTAAATTACCATATACCGCAGGGCTTATATATAGCCATTTATAGGTGGATTTAATGGAACTTATAGGGGCCTATAGGCCGTATGGGAAAAAGACTTGGAGGTAACATTTGGAGAGGAGGAATGGAATGTAATAGTAGAGATGCTCCTCCCTATGAAAGATGCCCGGTCCAAGCTGATTCAATTTAAAGTGTAGTAGAGATGCTCCTCCCTATGAAAGATGCCCGGTCCAAGCTGATTCAATTTAAAGTGTAGTAGAGATGCTCCTCCCTATGAAAGATGCCCGGTCCAAGCTGATTCAATTTAAAGTGTTCAATAGGATTCATTGGACTCCTCTGAGGTTAATCAGAATGGGTTTGATAGAATCCTGTCTATGCTGGAGATGTCAGTCAAGTACATGTAACCGATGTGAAATGGCTAGCTAGTTAGCGGTGGTGTGCGCTAATAGCGTTTC